>NW_006921662.1:1246862-1251817 GCF_000298275.1 Orycteropus afer afer
GGGGAGGAAGTGGGAGGGGAGCTGCTGCATTGTAAATTTTGGTCAATGACATGAGACAAAGTATATGTGAACTGCTGCATGAAAAGTGAATTTACTATGTAAATCTTCACCCAAATCCTAATTAAAAAAAAAAAAAAATGTAGCATCTGTACCAACACACTCAGGGGGAAGTGTCCACTTTCCATGTTTACACGTTATCTCATTTGATCCACGGATATGGTAGCCATTTTCACATCTATACGTCACTTTATCTCCATTGTAATAAATCTTAGAGTGTAAGTTTGCTGCACCATTCTCAATTAGGGGTGGTTCCTCACAGATGACCTTCTCTTTCACTTCTGAAAAGGTACAATTTAAAGAACAGAAACCATTTAGTTGCACATACAGATTTAGTTTTAGGAAAATCTTACACAAGGTGTTTCTAACCAATGCATGTTGGAGGTTCTGTCCATTTTCCATTCTCACAACGTATTTCTTCTGAACCCTGAATCTCAAAATCAAGTTTACATTCTATATGAACAACCTCTCCATGACGATATGTTGTTGGGTAAGTGTGAATTTTGGAATTTAGAGGCAAAGGTGGAGGAGGACATCTATTTCTTCTTCCTTAAGGAAAAAAAAAAGAAATAGCATCTTCAATCATATAACTACAACAATGATAGTTACAATTTAAAAAGCACTTTCAATGTGCCAAACACAATAGTTATTATGTTTGACAGTCTCTAGGCAGGACTCCGTGATCCCACCTGATGTTGTTTACTCCCTTGTGTTATACCTCTTCCCTTGAGTGACTTCTTTCTAACTAATAGAATACAGCAAGGCCAGTGTTGCAGTATTATGCATAGAATTATGCACACATGATTATAGTAGAGTCCTGGTCTTACTGAGACAGCTCTCATGTGCTAGCTGTAAACATACAAACTACCACATTGTAAGCTGCCAAATGGAGAGAGACACAAGGTAAGGAGCTGACATTTAGCGAGAAACAGAGGTTCTGAGTCTCTGATCCTGAAAACAACTGAATGCTGCCAACAATGACAGTGCACTTAGAAGCAGCTCCTTTCCCAGACAAGCCTCAGAGAAAACTGCAGCCCCAGCTGACAGCTGCACAGCACTTTTGTTAAAGCCTGAAAAAAAGGACCCAGCTAATCTGTGTCCAGACTCTTGACCCACAGAAATTGTGAAATAATAAGTATGTTGTTTTAAGCTGCTAAATTAGTTGCAACACTGTTATGTTTTAGAAAATTAAAACAGTAAGCATTATGTATTCATTATCTCCTTTAATTCTAGAATTACTTTATCAAGTAAGGACTATTATTTCTCATATATTATACATAAATAAACTAAAATTTAAGAAATAAGTTCAAGCAGCCATCTAGATGCAATGATGGGTCTCTCCTTGTCCTGAGCAAAGAAGAATGAAGAAAACCAAAGATCATGGAAGGAATTAGTCCTAGCAACTGGTACACCATGCAGTTATACGACTATGAGACCAGAAGAACTAGATGATACCCGGCTGCCACTGTCAACCACTCGGAGGGGGATCTATGTAGGAGATCCTGGATAGAGAGGGAGAACAATGTGAAACAAAACTCAAAATCATTTGGAAAATAAAAAGGGGGGTGCAGGTTTGCTGGTCTGATAGAGCCTGCTGGAACCACTAAGACTATGGCCCCTAATGGCCCCTCAGGTCTGGAATTGAAACCCACACCTGTGGCTTCCAGCCAAACAAAAGACAGGCATATGAGTTGAACTTTTACCTGAGGTAGATACACTCCTTGGAGAGAACAATCATGGTAGAAAGAAGGGCTGTTTATGCACAGGGAGACAGCTCAGGGGGCAGGAGTGCACTGAGGCATGGACACAGGGAAGGGGTAAATATGGGAAGTGGGAGGGGAGCTGTTGCATTGGGGTAAATTGTAGTCAATGTCATGAGACAAAGTGTATGTGAACTGCTGTATGAAAAGTGAATTTTCTCTGTTATTTTTCACCCAAATCACAATTAAAAGAAAAGAAAAAGAAATAAGTAAGATTTTAGTAAGTGGTAGATTTGTTCTTGAACCTGTGTCTATCTGAATTAAAATCTCACATCCTTAACTATTTATACTAAAATATATCATATAGTTTGATATTACTGCTATGATGAATTACTACAGTTTAATGGCTTAAAACAAGACAAATTCATTCTCATATAGTTCTGGAGACCAAAAAATTAAAGCCAGTTTCACTGAGCAAATGTTAGTGTTAGTAAGGCTGTGTTCCTTTGGGGGCTTTAGTGGAAAATTGATTTCCTTAATACAGAAAACTTGCAAAAAATCTTCCTCTTGCAATAAAGTTGTTGAGTATGACTGAAAAAATCAGAAAAACATTACAATTATTGTTCGACACATTTATAAGATCATGATAACTAAGGGAAATCCTATTGCACGTCTCTGGCCAATTCCCCCTTTCATTCCTCCCAATAACTATCTCATATCTTCACCACTCTTTTTTAACTTTTACTTCACCTCTTGCTCTTGCTCTTGCTCTTGCTCTTGCCTGCCAATAAAGACTTTGTTTCTTATGTTATAGAAAATAGAGGCTATCAAATCCTTTCATTTTCCCCATTCTTCTCAACTCTCAAGCCCCTGTTCATTTTTCAAGGCCCAGTTCAAATACCATCTATTACCACTGTGAATGCTACCCCAAACCATATTAAGCAGACCTCTAATGTTTATTAAAACATTTTGTACTTGACTTTATTATGGCATTTGTTACATTGTGTCAAGTATTTGTTTTCATATTTGTTTCCTCTGCCAGACTAGGACATCTTTCATATCACATTTACGTGTATGTAAATGACTATGGAATTAGTGTCTCTGGACAGGTAATCAAATCACCTGCCTACACATATCCAGGTATAGAAATTTAATGATAACTACACTACATGTTTGAACTGCTTTTAATGGATGACCCTGTTTTTCATTTTTACTTCTGAGTAATAGCCTGCTGTTCTTTCTGATATCTACTGCACTAGATTGCAGACTATATTTTCACATCAGGAAATATGTAGTCACTTGAGAAAGTTTTCTTCCAAAGTTAGAGTACATTGGGCTCAGTCATTCCCAATGAGGAAAGCTACTCATTAATATAATAAGAGATTTTAAAACATAATAAGTTAAAGATATTTTTACTCCACAAACCAATACAAAACAAGAATTCTTCAAGTGAAATACATTCAAGATTGCTGACAATAGCATTGATTTATTAATTCAAATAAATAGCATATAGGACAAGAATTAGATATTACTAAAGACACTTTTTATTAGCACTAATAGAGATTAAAGTGAACTAGTTTTATGAGTGTGAAATAAAATAATTACCTTCACATACAGGAGATTCTGGGTACCAACCAAAATTATAGCACTGAATTAAATCAGATCCACTTAGATAATAATTTTCATGACAAAAAAACTGAACTACATCTCCTTCTTCATAGGTTTGCTTTACAGGATGAAAGTGACCATTTTCTACTAATCTTAAAGAAGAGCACTTCAATTCTGAAGATGAAAAAATAAATAAAAACACCAAGATGTCTTAATTTTTCCTGCTAGAACAAAATTCACTGATTACTTATATGCTATATCTGGAATAGAAATTAATCAAATTTCCAATATTAGAAAAGCATATGAATCAATTATGTGTATGCTGTTGTTGTTAGGTATATATATTTAGTAAATATAAGTGACCTAATTTAATAATGTGAGCTGAAGGAATTTTTCCTACTTGAGAACCTTAAATGAATCAAAGGCTACTATAAACAGTAATTAAAACCAGAAGCAAAAAGTACATATAAAAACTATAACATAATGAACACGACAACACTTCTATATGAGAGGAAGTAAAAATAGTTTGCATTCAAAATGAGAACCTACTGGTACATGTTGGTGTGAGAGACCATCCATAAGTGTGACATTCTGCCTCCTCCATCTTCTTTCCCCCAGCTGTATAGTAGCCAGGGGCACATTCATATTGAACTTTTTCACTCACTTTGAATGTTTTCTGTACTGTGGAATAATTTCCATGATATAATTCAGGGGCCAAACATGTTTCTGAGAAAAAAAAAATAATAAAGTTATTTATTTGACAAACTTATCATTAAGTTTAGAATACTAGAAAATAAATCTCAAAATGCATTTTCATGGAAACAAGATTATACGGCAAAATCAATCCTCAGCATAATTACAAATAGTCCAAGTTTGCCTTTATCTGCTGCCTCCTCCCTCTTTTTTTTTTTGTATCTAGTGGCTTACCCACCACCAGTTTTCTACCCTTAAAATTCTAGTTGATGGTAATTGACAAAAGTTCAAATTTCAAATGAAGGCTTGTGCCATGACAATTACTTTATTGAAGGCTTGTGCCATGACAATTATTTTATTATATGCCATCTGTGTATATGTACAATATTAATATCTTATAACATACTAAGGAGGTATGTGTATTCAAATTATTGTATTACTCTAAGTATAACTAGCATTGGTTTAAGGAGTCTTGGTGGTGCAGTGATTAAGCATTTGGCTGCTAATCAAAAGGTTGACAGTTTGAATCCTCTCAGTAGCTCCAAGGGAGAAAGACTTGACAATCTGTTCTCGTGAACATTACAACCTAGGTAACTCTATGGGGCAGTTCTACTCTGTCACATGCAGTCTCTCTGAGGCAAAAAATAATTCAAAGATACCAAATAACAACAACAATAGCATGGATTTCCAATATAAAGTAATGGGCATAAGTTCAAGTTCTTCCCTACTAAAGGTAATGGTAATTTATATATGTTGCAAGAAACAGGTTTATTAATATTCTTTCATTTTATTCCTCTCTAATTACTTTTTATTAATGTTGTTGTTGTTGTTAAGTGCCGTCGAGTCGTTTCCGACTCATAGCGACCCCATGCACAGCAGAACGAAACACTGCCCGAT
>NW_006921662.1:1255368-1261802 GCF_000298275.1 Orycteropus afer afer
GTGCAGATCAGTGAGTAAGCACCAGCCCGCCTGTGCTTACCTTGCTCCCGGAGACCCGGTCCCTCTCGGGAGGGTAACAAGGGAAAGTTACCCTCTCCCGAGAGGGACCGGGTCTCCGGAAGCAAGGTAAGCATGGGCGGGCTGATGCTTACTCACTGATCTTTTTATTAGTATAAAGTGAAAATTGTTGGAGTAGGTATGTTGTGGAGCTTGAGAATAACTGGATGAAGGAAAATAGCTAGCATTTGAGAATAACAATATAATGGCAACTTCTTGCTTTTACAGACATTGAGAAAAATAAATTATAGTAAATAAAATGCCTATCAAAATAAGAAAGTATGAGTCTCACAAGCCCTCATCTTCAAGTTTAGGAAATGACTCTTAAACACATACCATGTTCCTTTCTACAGGTTGGTTGAGAAGACCATCCGCTGGAGAGACATTGAACCACTTCTTCATCCTTCCCTCCAGTGGTTTTGTATCCTGAAGCACAACGATAATGCATGTTCTCTTGAATTTTGTATAATAACTTTATATCAGAGATAAAACCATTCCTCAGGTCAGGTCTGGTGCATTTTTCTGAGGAAAAAAAAATTATTTGCTTAATTCAATAATGAAATTAACCTTGTCTTTTACTAAGTTGTAAATTTAAGAGAAAAGGATAGTATTATGTTCAGTTGGAATTTGAAACAGAGAAAAAGAAAAGTTTCACTTCTCATCTCCTTCATTTAATTTAATTTAGAAAATTCCTGCGTCTATTATATTTGTAAATGGATTCATATTGACATTGGCTTTTTTTTTTTTTTTTACCAATTTCAGTTCCTACTACCTACAGTATTTTAGAAAATATATCCAGAGCTCTTCTTAATCAATTGTCTTTAATGGCAAAGTAATTTCTTTTGGATTTACTTCCTAATATTTAGTCCAGTGTGATTTTTTTTTAACATCGTGCACAAAAGCACATACCTGTTTTCTAGATTCTGAAATAATTCTGCAGACATCTTATCTTAATGTGCAAACTGTGTTCAATCATCATATCAGCAGATATTTTGGGAATAAAATAGTTTCACAGTAAGGCTCAGTAGCCAGTCCACAGACTTGTAACTCAAAAGCTGGAAGTTTATAGAGTTGGTTTTCTTTCAAATGAATAATTGTTGCAATAATGTATTAAATAATAAAAAAAAAATCTTAGAGTTGTGTGAAGCTCTTATCATTTTAATCCAACAAAATAAAATCACTGCTGTAGAGTCAATTCCAACTAACTCATAGCGACCCAATAGACAAAGTAGAACTGCCCCATATGGTTTCCAAGGCTATAAATCTTTACAGAAGCAGACTGCATCTTTCTTCCAGGAAGTGGCAAGTGGGTTTGAACCGTTGATCTTTTGGTTAGCAGCTGAATGTTTTAACTATTCTACCAGAGATCATTTTAATATAGGTCCCATTATTAGATCTTCACAACAAATCAGTTCACAAAAGTTAAGGGACTTCCCTAAGTTATTATTAGATTAATTATATGTACTTTGTGATATGAACTCTGTGAGAATTATCTCATTTTAAGAAGTACCAACCCATTTTATAGATTAAAAGTTAGGTTCAGAAAGTTTAAGTCACATTCCACTGGTGAAGCTGAACTCACACACAGGCAATCTGACTGCAGAGGTTGTATATTAACCTTACTCTCCATGCTAAACTTGAGTTCTCCTCCCCTGACTCCTATATCAATGCTCTTTTGTCTAAGTTAAAAGAGTCAATAAGCCTAAGATGTTTAACTTATTTTTACACTCTAGTGATGAATAAAATCCATTTATTGAAGTTAATTGATGTCCACTTTTAATACTAAAAACTTTTAATACTAAAAGTGCATTGCTTTTCTTTTTTTAATGTTTGGTCCTCAAATCATAGAATAGAAAATTATTCAAATGGTATATTTACTAACACTAAACTCTTCTAGATGAAATTAACTTAACTAAAGCCTCTTATTCTGGAAAAGAGAGCTTAGGGAATTTTTAGCTCAAGAAGCCACCTAATAGGCCTATAGCATAATCTGATATGAAATGATGAAATGAATCAGATTCCCTTCTTACAAATTCAAACTCAAATTCAGGGGAAAAAAATATATATTTTTCATGGAGAGTATGAGAGAAGAAGCAGGTACATGAAGAAGAGATGAATCTTAAAATAAAAATAAAACACAGAGTAACGATCTTCTTCTACCTGATGCTAAGGGCTTAAGCATTTTTTGACTCCCTATGAACAGCTCTTCATATAATAAGTTTCTTATTACTTAAAGTAAGTCAATTGAGTTTCTGTTTCTTGAAATGTGATAAATAACAATTTCAGTAATTACCCTTCTTCTCTTCATAGGGTATTATTAAAAACAAATAAAAATAAAATTTTAATGTGGAAGCGCTATTTACAGAACTGTAGAATATGCTTTCATTTTGTAGAAAGATAATGTAACAATAATTTGCTTTTATCTATGCATAAGGTTTAACCACCTTCCATATTTTATTAGGCCCTCATTTATACAAATTAAATTATTTTAGCATTGAAAACATTGTATCAAGACATTCAGTTGACTTACTGAAGCACCTTGGTTCTGGAGACCAGCCTTCTGTTGTACATCTAGTTTGTGCTTCTTGTTTCCCAGTTTCAGTTGTATAACCAGCCAAGCAGAAGTATTGCAATTTTTTGTCTATGCCCATTGGAAAGTAATAACTTTTAAAAGGATAGTAATATTGGGCGATTCTTCCATTTTCCACACTAGGAAGATCACAGGGTTTCTCTGAAATAAGTAAGTATAAAGCTGAAAATTGAAAAAGATACCTAAAACTTTAAAATTTGAGTGAAGTGACAATATATCTTTAAATTAAACATGGTATAGACAGTTTAACTAGGACTTATTTTTATTACCTGTTTTTTGAAAGTGTTTTTGTGACAATCCTAAGATATTTTTATTTTTCACTCAAAAATTAATCTGCCAGTAGCCCCAGCACACAATAGTCAGGATAAAACTAGGCAGGCTATTCCCATAGAGAAGCTTTCTCTGATTTTGTAAAACAGCACTGTCCAGTAGAAATATGATACAAACCATTTGTGTAATTTTAAAATGTCTAGTAATAAAGTTTATAAAAGTAAAAAGGAACAAATAAAGTTCCTTTTTTTTTTCTTTGTTCCTCATTTCCTTCTTGTGGTTATCTTTTCTCTGTGTCTTTCTTTCCTATGCATTCCCGGCCTCTGAACTATCTCCCTGTGCAAATACTGCCCTTTTGATACTTCCATCGTTGATTGTTCTAAGGAGGAAAAGATAATGTTAATTTTAATAATACATTTTTAACCCAATGTATCCAAAATATTTTTTTCCAAAGGCTTTGAAATTCAGCTGTGTTTACCCTTTAAATTTGGATGAGCCACATATCAAGTACTCAACAACCACATGTGATAAGTGGTCACGTATTGAACTGCATAGTTCTAGAATAGGTCGAGAATCCTTACTCTAAGGATTTTTAAATAAATGGCTTTAAAAAAAATACATAAAACACAAACCAAAAGCCCATTACCTTTGAGAATATTATGACTCATAGCAACCTTGTAGTACAGAGTAGAACTGCCCCACAGAATTTCTGTATGGAATCAGATCACAACATCTTGCTGTCACAGAGTGGCTGATGCATTTAAACCTCCAGCTTTTCAGTTAGCAGCTGAGAACTTTAAACATTATGCCATCAAAGCTCTTATATAAAAGATAGGCAACTAATTTTAAAAAATATATACCAAACACTTGAGGAATTACTTCATAAAACAGGATAAATGCATTTGACTAACCAGAAGGCTGGATGTTCAAAGCCACCAGCCACTCCTCAGAAGGAAGGTTGGGTAATCTACTTCCCTAGTGATACCGCCTTGGAAACCCAAGGACGGGTCGCTATGAGTCAGATCCGACTCGATGGCAGTGGGTGCATTTTAAACCTAGTAAAAAGTACTCAAGTTTATTAATCATTGTTGTTGTTGTTGTTATGTGCCATCGAGTCAGACCCGACTCATAGTGACCCCTCTTGGGTTTCCGAGGCAGTATCACTATGGAAGTAGGATTGCCCAACCTTCCTGGTGGCTGGTGGGTTTGAACCGCAATCATTAGGAAATGTAAATTCAAACCACTATGAGATAGTACTATATATCAATTAGAAAGGCTGAAATGCAAATGACAGACTATATCACTATTTGACAAAGATGTGGAGAAACTGGAACTCTCATACTACTGAAACAGAAATATAAGTTGGTACAATCACTTAGGGGAAAATAATTTAACACTATTTATTAAAACTGGACATGCGCATATCATATCACTCAACAGGAAAGTGTGAAAAAGTATGTTTGTAGCAGCATAATTCATATTAAATCCAAGATGGAAACAATATAAATGTTCATTAACAGCAAAATAGATAAATATATTTTAGAATACACCTACAAATTCAGTAAGAATGGTGAATCTTACAAGCACAATACTGAATGAGAGTAGACAGACACACATGAATATATATTGTATGCATTTACGTAGTTTTTTTAAAGAGGACAATCTAATCAATAGCAATAGAAGTCAGGATAGTTAACTATGTAGTAATGTGAAAGGAAATATGTAGGAGGCTTCTGAGGTGCTAATGTTATACAAAAAGTTCTAAAAATGCATAATGCATATCAAGATTTTTGCATTTTTCTATGTATATTACACTCCAATAAAACACTTACTTAAAAATTTCTACCCCTATGTTGGAGAGAAACATAAAATGGCTTAAAACAAAGGAATTATTTAACCACCCCTAGGGGTTGTGTTAGAAGGAAACAGCAGTCTTGGGTGGAAGGAGGTTTGGACCCAGTAGGATTACTTTTCCTGTAATGCCTTGGGTAATCACTGCATACTCTATTGCTACCATGAAACATAAAATACTAGCAGTGCCAGGCCAGTCTGAGGAGAGTAGGCATGGGATGGGGAGCAACATAAGGATATTTCCAGAGTTTAGAAGAGGAGGAAAGTGTGTGTGTGTGTGTGTGTGTGTGTGTGTGTAGTAGACTGTAACACCTAAGACCTAAGACCTCTGCTCATTATTTTCCATACCCTAACAAGTTGCTGCAGAGTTGATTCCAACTCATGATGACCTAATTTTTGTCCTAGTAGAACTGTGTTCCACTGGGCTTTAATGGCTAAAATTTTTAAAGTAGTTCAACAGGCCATTGTTACCAGGCACATCTGGGTGAACTGGAACTTCACCCTTTTGGTTGGCAGACATGCTTTCTAACAGTTTGCAGCACCAAGGAACTTCCATAAACTAACATAGAGAATTACAGTGAAAGGACTCTTCTAAAAGAGCAGTGCCATAATGAAGGTAGAAGAAGGTTCTCTGAGGACAGGTTTGCTTACAAGGGAGGGGCAAGAGACAGATTGCTCAGACCTAGGTTGTGACTTCAAAGACTCTCTGACCTTCATCCTCCTTCTTCAGGAAGTACAAGTTACCTGTCTAACTCATATGTGTAGAAGAACATTAATTCTTGAGGAAAAACAATGAGAAATATGGGGAACTCAATTAAATAAAAGAAAGTGAACAAACTGAACAACCAATAACAGATGGAACAAAATTGATGCAACAAATAGATAAAGAATGTCTAATGTGCGTGATGAACATCCTTAAACAGAAAAGGGAAGATACTGGTAATATTGTTGATGTTGTTGCTAGGTGCCGTCAAGTCGTCTCCGACTCATAGCAACCCCATGCACAGCAGAACGAAACACTGCCCAATCCTGTGCCACCTCCACAATCCCTGCTATACTTGAGCCCATCATCACAGCCATTGTGTCAATCCATCTAGTTGAAGGCCTCCCCCTCTTTCGTCGATCCTCCACCTTACCAAGCATGACATCCTCCTCCAGGGAATGGTCCCTTCTGACAACATGACCAAAATAGGTGAGAGGAAGTCTGGCCATTCTTGCTTCCAAGGAGCACCTCTGTTACCTTCCTCCGGCACAGATCTGTTAGGTCTTTTAGCAGTCCATGGGACTTTCAGCATTCTTCGCCAGCACCACAACTCAAAAGCATCAACTCTTCTTCAGTCCTCTTTATTCATTGTCCAGCTCTCACATGCATACGAGGTGATTGGAAATATCATGGCTTGTGTCAGGCACACCTTAGTCCCCAAGAAGACATCCTTGCTCCTCAGCACTTGAAACAGTTCCTTCACAGATGACTTTCCCAATGCTACACGTCATCTAATGTCCTGACTGCTGCTTCCATTGGCCTCAATTGTAGAAAAAAGCAACATGAATTCTTTGACAACCTCAATCCTCTCTCCATTTATTGTGATGCTGCTCATTGGTCCACTTGTGAGGATTTTTGTTTTCTTTATGTTGAGATGTAATCCATACTGCAGACTGTATTCTT
>NW_006921662.1:1263502-1275220 GCF_000298275.1 Orycteropus afer afer
TATTAATGGGTCTTCCTTGTAGGTGTATGGATATTATCCTGTCACTGACAGCATTGTACTTCAGGACAGATCTTGAAACATCTTTTGTGATGATGAATGCCATGCCATTCCTCTTCAAACTGTCATTCCCAGCATAGTAGATCACATGGTTGTCTGATTTAAAATGGCCAAAACCAGTCCATTTCAGCTCACTAATGCTGAGGATATCAATCTTTCTGTGTTCCATTTCATTTTTGACAATTTCCAATTTTCCTAGATTCATACTTCGTATGTTCCACATTCTAATGATTAATGGATGTTTGCAGCTGTTTCTCTTCAATTTGAGTGATGCCACATCAGCAAATGGAGGTCTCAAAAGCTTTACCTTATCCATAGGAGTAAAGCTGGGTTTACTTAGATGATGCAGCTCTTTTCCAGTCCTATTTTGAGAGCCTTTTAACTTAACCAGACTATTCATAATGTTGCATGGTAATGTATCAAACAGTATTTCTTTGCTATTCACAAGGTTTTCCCTGGCCAATTCTTTGAGAAGTGGATGGACTCTTCCTTCTTCCTAGTCTGTCTCAGTCTGTAAGCTGGGCTGATACCTGTGCACCATGTGCATCTCGCTGGGTTTGAAACACCAATGGCTCAGCCTCAAAACTCACATCAACACGTCACCACAGTAGGACAAACCAATAGACAAGTTTGTCTCCCTGTTGGAAACCTCTCATACCACCCTTACCTGGGTCCCTGCAGCTGACTCCTCCTCTGTCCAGGTTCCTGGCTTTTAATCCCCTTTCTCCCACTCTCCTGCCCTAAGGTTTCTTTTGGGCGTGTGTGAGTTCCCTCTCCTCACCTGGATCCCTGCAGCTGACTGCTCCTCTGCCCAGATTCCTGGCTTGTAATCCCCTTTCTCCCGCTCTACTGTCCTGCTGCTTTTGGTGTGTCTGGGTTCCTCTCTTCACCTGGACCCCTGCGGCTGACTGCTCCTCTGTCCAGATTCCTGGCTTTTAATCCCCTTTCTCCTGCTCTACTACTGGTAATATAGAACAAGGATAAATGACTATGAAGGAAAAGCAAGTATAAGTACAGTAGTTGATATAACTCACTGAAGATGGAAAATAGTAATGGCTGTAGCAATGAACTAATGGTTGCACTTGAATATAAAGTAAAAAATTTCTACTTTAGAGCAGTAGGGTTTTCATGTTGCACAATCTGGGGACACTATTAATACTATATGATTCAAATATGGGCAAAAAGCAGAAACTGTAAGGCAAAACTTGATGAATTGTATTATATCAAAATTAAGTATTTCTTTCAGTGAAGGTAACATGACAAAATTTGTCATGTTCTTAAGAAACAATTTCTTAAGAAGGGATTTGCAATGTCTAAAATTGAGAAGTTAAAATTCATAGTCTACAAAAGGAGTTCCCCAACTTAAGCTTAAAACAAAAGAAAAATAGTCAACAGATGTAAATAAATCAATCATCAAATTCTGAACATCTAACAAATATATCAATTGATGTACAAATTACTAGGCATTAGAGAATTTAATATGAAATAAAAATGAGATATCATTTTATGACCAGCAAAAGGACAAAAATTATAAAGATGATGTAATGATTGAATTGTGTCTAAAAAATATATATATATATGTTGTAAATCCTAGACCCCTACACCTGTGGAGGACAGGGCAATATTTTATTCTGTTTCACATGGAGTCACCACGAGTAGGAATCAACTGACAGCACCTAACAACAACAACATACCTGTGGTTGTAATAACATTAGGGAATAGGATTCTCTTTATTATGTTAATCAAGACATGTCAGTGTAGGATATGTCTTAAACTCATAACCTTTGAGATATAAAAGGAGCAGGGTAGGTACAGAGAAGCAAGCATAAATAGAGGGGAAGATACATGCCACATGAAGATCTCCAAGTAACCAAGGAAAAAGACAAGATTGAAAAGAGACAAGATCCTTCTTCCAGATCTGACACAGAGAAAAATACTACCCCTAGAACTGGTGCTCTGAATTCAGACTTCTAACTTCCCATACTGTGAGAAAATAAGATTCTGTTTGTTAAAGCCACCCTTTGTGGTATTTCATGTATAGCAGCACTAAGAAACTGAATTGGATCATTTGAAGTGTTGGTGAGAGTGATGTTGGAGACAATGACCCATATCCTCTCTGAGAAATTTGAGACAATTATTCTGAAAAGGAATTTATCAGTACTTACATAAATTACGTATACAAATTCATCCAACTATCAAAACACTTAGGTCAAAGAAATTTTCACAGTGAAGATAAGGTGATTATATACCAGTTTTCACTTCAGAGTAATTTGTAGCTAAGAGAAAATTAACAAACAACAACAACAAAAAAAAAAAAAAACCTCACTGCCATTGAGTTGATTCCAACCCATAGCAATTCCCATGGGTTTTCCAAAATGGTAAATCTTCATGGAAGTAGATTTTTCCATCTTTCTTCCATGGAGCAGCTTATGAGTTTGAACCACCAATCTTCTAGTTAGCAGTCAAATGCCTTAGATACTGTGCCACCAGAGTATAGGTCCGTAAGAAGCTTTGGTGGCTCAATGGTTAAAGCACTTAACCATTGGCTGATAAGCAAAAGATTGGTGGTTTGAACCTACCATCTGCTTCATGGAGAAAGATGTGACAGTCTACTCCTGTAAAGATTGTTGTTGTTGTTTTGTACCATTGAGTCAGACCCAACTCATAGTGACCCATCCTTGGGTTTCCGAGGCAGTATCACTACGGAAGTAGATTGCCCCATCTTCCTTCTGAGGAGTGGCTGCCTGTAAAGATTACACCCCTGGAAATTCTATGGGGCAGTTCTACTCTATCCTACAGGGTCACTATGATTTGACATCAACTCCAAGTCAATAGGGTTGGTTTGGTCGTTAATAGATCCATCATTCAGAGAATGGATAAGTGGGATATATGAAATACTATGCAGCAGTTAAAAGCAACAAAATAGATTCAGTAACATGGAAATGTTTTTAAATAGTATTGGTAAAATAAAACAAAAAGAAAATCTATAGCAAGCTCCCATTAATGTAATTGTAGAAAATATACACAAAACAAGACTATTTTTCAAAGGTGATACATATTTACAAACATATCAAACACATTATTACAACGGACCCCAATTTGGTGATGGGGGTGAAATAGAATTGGGGATCAGAGATAAAGGAGAAAATGCATAAACAAACCAAGAGTGAGACTTTCCATAGTCCAGTAATGATAGAAATGAGAAGTATATTTGACTGAATTTTTGTCTCTGAAGACCCCAAAGGGACTAGGGGAAACATGGGAGTGAGCATGGTCACTGTTCTGGAGCAATTTACATTTCCTTTTCTTTATGTAAGACAAGATCATTAGAAAATTAGCTATAGTACTGTAATGTCTTCATGGTAGAGAAATAGATGATTATATTTGCTGGTTCTTTCTTATTGGGAGTTAAATGTATCATAAGATGAATTCTACTTATTTTACTTTCAGAATTTTAATTGCAGACATTTTTTTTTTTGCTATCAACTTTGTAGACTATTAAACTTAAAAGTCCATCAGAGGACCATTTAGAATCACAATACAAGATCCTGAACAGAGTAGGAGAAAACTATAGAACAAAATTCAGACTCATAAAAATGTTCAGATTAACTAGTCTGATAGAGATTGTTGGAACCTCCCAGACTATGGTCCTTAGACATCTTTCAAGATAGAATAGAACCCACCCCCAGGGATCACCTTTAAGCCAAACAATAGACTGGCGTATAATGTGAACAATAAAACCCATGATGAACATACTTCTCAGAATAATACCATGTGAGACCAAAATGGCAGATTTTGTCTAACAACAAAATTCAGAAGGCAGGAAGGGGCAGGAAAGATGGATGAATGGAAACAGGGAACCCAAGGAGAAAGTGAGAAGAGTGCTATTACACTGAAAGGAATTCAACTAATGTCTTATGGGAGTTAAGGTTGTGTGTCAATTTGGCTGGACCATGATCTGAGGGGCTTAAGCATCTGTGGTATGTTCATTCCCATGATGAGATCTGATGTAGTCACCTCCATGGCGGGATATGCTTTGAGTAGCCAATGTGTGGGAAGAGGGTTTCCTCAAGGGTATGACCTGCTCCCAATACATGAGCTCCTGCAGCTGCAGCTTGATGTTTGACCCAGGAACTTGGGACTTGTCAGTCTCTACAATTGTGTGAACCATTTCCTTGAGAAAAATTATATACATATTATAGGTATGTATGTGTGTGTGTGTGTGTGTATATATATATATATATATATATGTAAGCTTTACTGGTTTTGGAGGAGGTCTGGTGGCATAATACCTAAGGCATTTGACTACTAACCAGAAGGCTGGCAATTCAAACTCACCAGCCACTTCTCAGAAGGAAGGTTGGGCAATCTACTTCCATAGTGATACCACCTCGGAAACCCAAGGAGGGGTCTCTATGAGTTGGATCCAATTTGACAGCAGTGAGTTTGGTTACTAGTTTTGCTTCCCTAGAGAACCTAGCCTAAGACAGTCATCATATAAAATGTGTATCAATTGTTGAATGTGAAATGCATGTGTTCTGTAAATTACAATAAAGTATTCTAAATAAATTAATTAAATAAGCCAATCAAAGGAGGCAGTCCAAATGGTGGCATAGTCAGATGCCTCATAACATCCCTTTTACAGTAAAGACTTGAGAAAACAAGTATTATAGGTGACAAATTTGAAATCCTGAGCATCAAAGACAAGGCTGAAGAATTGGATTAAGCACCAAGTGGAAGGAAAGACTACAAAAAACAATAGACATGGAGAACTATGAATTGCCAGAACCCTGCTAGATGAACTTGCACAGTGTAGCCATATTGAGACAAAGAAAGCAGCATTATGAGTTGAAGCCGCCATTACCGGGTGCATCCACATCTAGAGCCAGGCAATGGTGCTCCCTGCCCTGAGAAAGTTAGGAGCTGTGGTGTAGTAAATTACATAGTGTGGCTTTTCTAGCCATAAGTCTTTGTAAACTCCTTGGTGGAATTTGCTGTGAGCAACTGAGTACCTCCTGATTGTTAAACTTATCCACCTGGGGCATTTCTGTTGGGAGCAGCATGAAGTAATTTTCTGGGAAGTTCTCTCTCTCTCAGGTGTGTAGAACTCTGAAGTTGGGGTTGGTTGATTTGGGCCACTCTTCCAGGCTCAGAAGGAGCCTTCCTAGAGGCAAGAGTCTCTCTGACTTCTGGCTGAGAAAGATGTGCTGCTGAGAGAAACACACTCCTGAGAGACACACACTTGATGAGGAAGAGACATGAGAGACATGTGCTGCTGAGAGAGATACGCACTGCTGAGAAAGAGACTGCTGGCTCCTAAGTGAGACGGCTGGCTGCAAGAGACTAAGTGCATTTCTGAACTTGAGTTGTAGCCTGTTTTGTTGTTATTGGGTGCTGTCAAGTTGTTTCCGACTCATAGCAACCCCATGCACAGCAGAACAAAACACTGTCCAATCCCGCACCAGCTCCCCGATCCCTGCTATACTTGAGCCCATCATTGCAGCCACTGTGTCAATCCATCTCGTTGAAGGCCTCCCCCTCTTTTGTTGACCATCCGTCCTACCAAGCATGACATCCTTCTCCTCCTTGTAACTGGAGACTCATGTTTGCTCTGACCACCTCCACAAAACCCTACCTTCCTGGAACCAATGGTGAGTTTTCATACCACACATCTGGTGACCTACTACCTAGGCATCCTCACTCCAACAACTTGACAACAGGCAGGGCACACTTCCAACATCCAACTCAGTGAGAAAGCTCCCTGCATCCACCTCCAGGTGACCAGCTGGACAGACATATTACCTCACCAGCAATGCCAGCTAGCCTCAGCTGACCCACAAAACCAGTGAACAGAGACCTGTGCTTACACACCCAGCTGCTGCCCCACCTACCTGGAGGCAGGTGGTGAGAGCTTGAGTGTGGCTGGACTACAACCAGAGTAGCACACATGGCCAGTCTACTCAAACATCAAAACAAAACAAAATACAAAATCAGGTCACAGCAAACAAACACACAGTAAATAAATAAATGTAATAACAACTTAATACCTTGAAGATAGGAAACAATATCAAATTACAGAAAGAAGCAGGACAAGATGACTCCAGCAAATTACCAAAATAAAGAACCAGAAAACCTTCTGGAGAAAGAAATGGTAGTGGAACTACCTGATAAGGAATTCAGAAGACTTATATAAAGGGTTTTCCAAGAGAATAAGAACAAGATCTAAGAAAAGAGACACAAAACCAAGTAAAACATAGACAAAATAATAGAAGAATTCAATAAAACAATACAAGAACAAATTGTCAAAATGAATACACAATTAGAAACCATACAAAAATAGCAACTAGAAATTAAAGATTAACAATAAAATTTCAGAAATAGAAAATTCAATAGAAGGACATAGGAGCAGAATTGAATCTATGGAGGGTGAAACCAAAACCAAAATCACTGCCATTGAGTTCATTCTGATTCATAGTGAACCTCATTGGGTTTCTAAGGAGACAAATCTTTACAGAAGTGGATTGCCCCATCTTCCTTCCACAGAACAGCTGGTGGGTTTGAACTGTCAATCTTCTGGTTAGCAGTCAAATGCATAGGCACTGCACCACCAGAGCTCTTTTAATGGAAGAGAGGATCAACAAAATACAGGAGAAATCCTTTGACACCAATTTTTATGAGGAAAAATCAGAAAAAAAAGTGAAGAAAAATGAAGAAATGCTAAGAATTATCTGAGACTATAACAAGAAGAAAAATTATATGTGATTGGAATTTCAGAACAGTGAGAGGCAAAATGAAATGAAAAGAAACACTGAGAGAACTGTCAAAGATTTGCTGGCAGAAAAAATTCTCTAATATCATGAAAGATGACATGTCCATCTAAGAATCTCAAAGATACACTTCAGAAGAAAGTCACCAAGACATATCATAATCAAACTCATCAGAACCAATGACAAAGAAAGAATCCTAAGATCAGCTCAGGAAAAATCAAAGGTCACCTACAAAGGGTAACCAGTAGGACCAAGCTCTGATTATTCAGCAGAAACCAAGGCAAGAAGGTAATGGAATGACATATATAAAAATTGAAAGAAAAAAAAAAAAAAAGCCAACCATGAATTATATATCCAGCAAAATTGTCTCTCAAATATGATGGAAAATTAGAAAATTTCCAGATAAACAAAAATGAAGGGAATTGGTAAGATGAGACCAATCTTACAAGAAATACTAAGAGAGTCCTTCAGACAGAGAACCAACAGTATCAGACAACAGCCTGAGATAAGGACACAGGAAAGCATCAGCCAGATCCCACCCAGATAAAGAATTTTTAAATATAAAACAAAGCTAAAAGGCTGAAACAGGGAACCAGAGACATACATATGTAAATGATGACATCAAAACAAAAAGAGGGTGTTCTGGTTATCTAGTACCACTCTGACAAGAATATACCACAAATGGGATGGCTTAAACAAACAGGAATTTATTCACTTACAGCTTGGAGGCTTTAAGTCTGAGTTCAAAGTGCCAAGCTCTAGAAGCTGGGTGAAAGCCCCTCAATCTTAGGCTTCAGTTCTGCCTCCTGCTCCAGGCCCACTGAAGCTAGAGACTTTTCTTCACTCAGACAGCTGCTGGCTGCTGAGGCTGGCAAGTCCAAGGTTGGCAAGTAAAAAGGCACAGTCCCAATTTTACCAAACAACACAGCAGGCCACTAATTCAAGTCCACTGAAAGTCCCAAGGTCAGCAGAGCATGGCAGGCTGCTGAACAATGACTCAGCTACATGCAGGATTCAAGCATGCCATAAATTAGCTAACTAAACTCACTGCCATCGAGTCAGAATCAACTCATAGCAACCCTTCCTTGGGTGTTACTACAGAAGTAGATTGCCCAATCTTCCTTCTCAAAGCTGCTTCTTACAGATGGGAAGGAGACCACATCTCTAAAGTAGCTACTCAGCTGCTTGTGATAGATACCATGGAGTTGATTGCCAGTCTCATCATGGGTAATAACTACCACTAGCTGCCCAGCTACTCAGCCAGGCCCAGCCAAGTTGACACACAACCTTAACTACCACAGAAGGAATAAATGGTGTAGTTACTTTCACATACAGAAATAAAGGTGATAACAAGAAATAAAAGACCGCTTTAAACTTAGGAAGATAAAGGTAAATATCAAGGTAACTATAAAGTTAAGAAACATACTCATCAAAATACAGAAGAAAAACTTAAAAGACTCAGTAAACACAAAAATGACAACAAAAGAAAGGAAATGAAAATCCACAAATGCAAAGAACTCAGCAAAAATATTAAGCAGAACAAAGTAACTATCAACAGCACAAACATACACAGAGAAATCACAATAAAATGACAGCAATGTATATCCTATCAACAATCACACTGAATGTAAATGCCTTAAATGCACTAATAAAGAGAGAGACAGTGGCAGAATGGATTAAAAAAAAAAAAAAAAAAAGACCCAGCAATTCTATGAGAGACACATCTTAGACACAAAGATACAAACAAGCTAAAATTAAAATTCAAAGGATAGAAAAAATATATCAAGCCAATGTTGTTGTTGTTATGTGCCGTCGATTTGGACCCAACTCATAGTGACCCCTCCTTGTGTTTCCAAGGCAGTATCACTATGGAAGTAGATTGCCCAACCTTCCTTCCAAGGAGTGGCTGGTGCCTTCTGGTTAGCAGTCAAGTGCCTTAGGCACTACACTATAGTAACCAAAAAAAGAGCAAGAGTGGTATTCTGGTTACCTAGTACCTCTCTGACAAGAATATACCACAAATAGGATGGCTTGAAGAAACAGGAGTTTATTTTCTTACAATTTGGGGACTTTAAATCTGAGTTCAAAGTGCCACGCTCTAGGGGCTGGGTGAAAGCCCTTCAAACTTGGGCTTCAGCTCTGCCTCTTGCTCCTGGCCCACTGAAGCTAGAGGCTTTTCTTTACTCAGCTGCTGGCTGCTGAGGCTGACAAGCCCAAGATTGACAAGTAAAAACACACAGTCCTGATGTTACCAAACCACACAACAGGCCATTGATTCAAGTCCATTGAAAGTCCCAAGGTTGGCAGAGCATGGCAGGCTGCTGAACAATGACACAGCTACATGTAGGGGTCAAACGTGCCATAAGCTAGAGACCATTCCCCAAGAGTTCTCCTTATATACAGGAAGCAGACCACATCCCTAAGGCAGCTACTCACAGTAGATTCTACCATGGAGTTGATTACCAGTCTCATCACGGGAAATACTACATCCAGCTGCTCAGCCACTAAACCAGGCCTAGCCAAGCTGACACACAAACTTGACTACCACAATTCCACCCCTTGTCAACTTGGCACCTGTACAGATCTTCAATGAGTGGCATCCATAAAGATCTCCTTCACTGGGTGGCTCTAATCTCCTAGTTACTGAGTAGCAACCTCACCCCCTTGATCTGGTGGGCTCTGTTTCTCTACTTCTTGGGCATGGAAGCCCTGCCCCTTCTCTCTTGGGCAGTGGCTATGGCTCCATCCCACTGGCCCATATGAATGAGCAGCCCCACACTCCAGAACCAAGCTGGTGAAGGTCTAACTCTTTGAAACCTAGGGGGCCATGGTGGTTCCACCCCTAGAAGCCACAGTCCTATGCTCTGAGGCTGAGGCAGCTCTGCTTCCCATTTCCTTGGTCTCTCTCTTCACTTCTTCCAATTAATGCCAAAGGCAACCCACTCCACCAGAAACCTTCCTGCCCCAAAAGCACTCAGCTTTCTTGTTCCATGGGCCAGTTACCAGCTATTCCATTTCATGCCAGTCTCTTCTACTAATTAATGCCCAAAGGCAACCCACTTTGCCAGGAAGCCACCTGTGCAGTGGCATCCATATTTCTCTTCTGTGGGCTGGTAAGGCTGTTGCTGTCTCATGCTAGTTCTCTAGGCTCTGCTCCTGCCATCTCTTGTGCCTCATGCTCCACTCCACTCCTATTTCCACATTTTAGGTATCTGTCAGAGCAACTTTCTTGATACCATATTCTGTTCTGGTTACTAGTACACTCTGACAAGAATACCACAAATGGGATGGCTTGAAGAAATGGAGTTTACTCTCTTACAGTTTGGAGGCTTTAAGTCTGAGTTCAAAGTTCCAGGCTCTAGAGGCTGGGTGAAAACCCCAAACTTTGGGCTTCACCTCTGCCTCCTGCTCCTGGCCCACTGAAGATAGAGGCTTTTCTTCACTCAGCTGCTGATGCTGACAAGCCCAAGGTTGACAAGTAAAAAGGCACAGTCCTGATGTTACCAAACCACACGGCAGGTCATTAATTCAAGTCCATTGAAAGTCCTAAGGTCGGCAGAGTATGGCAAGCTGCTAAACAATGACATAGCTACATGCAGGGTTCAAGCATGCCATCAGTTAGAGACTGTCCCCAAGGCTTCTCTTTATACACAGGAAGGAGACCACATCCCTAAGGCAGTTACTCAGCTGCTCACAGTAGATTCCACCATGGAGCTGATTATCAGTCTCATCATGGGAAATACTACATCCAGCTGCCCAGCCACTCAACCAGGCCCAGTCAAGTTGACACACAAACTTAACTACCACAAGTAGCAACATTAATCTCTGATAAAATAGACTTTTTGGCAAAATCAACCATAAAAGTTAAGAAAAGACATTATAAAATGATTAATGAATCAATTCAGCAAGAAGATACAGCCATAATAAATATATACATACTCAATAACAGAGATCCAACATACAAAAACAACTGTACAACATTGAATACAGAAATAGATAAAAAAATAATAGTAGGTGACTTCAAAATACCACTTTCAGAGAAGGACAGAGCAAATGGGAAGAAGGTCAATAAAGATACTGAAGATCAAATGCCAAAATCAATCAACTCAACTTCATATATTTATACAGAATACTCCACCCAAAAGCAGCAAGGCACATGTGTCATACTCCAGAACAGATTACATTTTAGGCCACAAAGCAAGCTTCAAAAAAACCCAAAGCATTGAAATAATACAAGGCATTTTCTTTTATCACAGTATAATAAAAAAATCAATAAAAGACTCAGTAAACACAAAAACAACAACAAAAGAAAGGAAATGAAACCCACAAACAAGAAGAACTCAGCACAGAATATCAAGCAGAACAAAGGAATTATCAATGGCACACACGCACACTCATAGAAATCAATAAAAAGAAAAGCATGGAAAAAAATAAATATCAAATACATGGAAACTCAACAATGCCCTGCTTAACAACAGTGGGTAATAGAAGAAATCAAAGATGAAATTTAATTATATGAGAACAAAAACACAACATACCAAAACCTTTAGGAAGTGAAAAAAGCAGTGCTCACAGTTCAATTTAAAGCAATAAACACACACACTAAAAAAGAAGGGCCAAAATCAAAACATTAACCTTACAACTAGAAAGAGAGCAGCAAAAGAAGCCCACAGTTAGGAAAAAATAAAAATTAGAGCAGAAATAAATGAAACTAGAGCATGAGAACAATAGAGTCAACAAGACCAGAAATTGTTCTTTGAAAAGATCAGTAAAGGGGACGGGGCACGATGGCGGACTAGGCAGAAGGATTGCACAGAAGCCTCTTCAACAAAGAAAAGGGAAACCAATTAACACAGACACAGAAGATAATCTTGGACCCCTGAGCCTTGAAGGA
>NW_006921662.1:1304083-1312291 GCF_000298275.1 Orycteropus afer afer
TATTTTCACGCAAATTCTTCTGCTAGTTGGGGTTTAGTCCAAATCTGCATCCTTTCCTTCAAGGCTCAGGGGTCCAAGATTATCTTCTGTGTCTGTATTTATTGGTTTCCCTTTTCTTTGTTGAAGAGGGTCTGTGCAATCCTTCTGCCTAGTCCGCCATCTTGCCCCGCCTCCGGTTTTAGTCTATTTTTGTCTTTGTCTCTAATATGTGTCTCTTGTAGACAGCATATTGATTGGTTATGTTTTCTTATCCAGTCTGCAATTCTCCGTCTCGAGTGGTGCATTTAATCATTGACATTCAGTGTAATTATTGACATGTATGAATTGGTTACTGTCATTTTGTTATGTGTTTTTTCATGGTGTCCCTAGTTTCTTTGTTCCATATAATTTTCTGTGCTGAGCTCATTATGTTTATAAATCGTGTTATCATTTCCTTTGTTGCTATCTTTTAGTATTTGTTAAATTTTTGTGCTTGTCTTTTTCTTTATTGTGATGTGAAAGTTTATCATTTTTCTTTGAGGTTACCCTGTAATTTATAATTTTCTCCCCGAGTTTAGAACAGTCCATTCCATCTTGCAACTTTCTTGACTTCCTTACCATTTAGAAGTTCTGTAACTACACTATTTTTTCCCTTTTTTTGGTTTGTAGTTGTCCTCATTTGCCAATTGATATCTCTGGCTCCCTGTTTACAATCTTGTAAGCTTATTTAACTTTGGATACTTCCATAGCTGTGTCGGTTTCTGGGTTATGTCATTTTGTGTATTAATGGTGGGTGGTTGTTTGCTATTATTGATTCTCTGTTTAAAGGACTCCCTTTAGCATCTTTTGTAAGGTTGGTCTGGTTTCATCAAATTCCCTTAATATCTGCTTATCTGTAAATGTATTAATTTCACCATCATATCTGAGGGACAATTTTGCTGGGTATATAATTCTTGGTTGGAAATTTTTCTCTTCCAGGGTTTCATATATACCATCCCATTGTTTTCTCACTTACATGGTTTTTGCTGAGAAATTAGAGCTTATTCTTATTGGTTGTCCTTTGTAGGTAACTTTTGTTTTTTCAGTGCTGCTTTCAGGATTCTCTCTGTCTTTGATTTTGAAGAGTTTGATGATGATATGTCTTGGTGATTTTCTTTTGGAGTCTATCCTGTTTTGGGTTTGCTGGATTTCCTGAACGGATGTATTCTCATCTTTCATCATATCAGGTAAGTTCTCTTCCAACAAATCTTGGACAATTTTCTTAGTGGTTTTCTTTTTCTCTTCCTGTTCTGGAATTCCAATTACATGTAGGTTACTCCTTTTGATGGCATCCCACATGAACTGTCTTCATTTTGTTTTGATCTTTTTTTTCTGATTGAGCTCTTTCCAAAGAAGTATTCAGGTATTTTTCTTCAGTCTCATTAATTCTGTCTTCCATTGATTTGATTCTACTCCTTTGTCTTTTCAATGTGTTATCTATTTCTGAAAATTTAGTATTAATCTTCTAGATTTCTATCCGTAGATTTTGAATTTCTAAGGTTTCATTTATTTTGTCATTTTGTTCGTATATTTTCTTCCAAAATTGTTCTAGGGTTTTGTCTGTGTTTTCCTTAATTTATTCATTGTTTTTCTTGATCCGTCTCTCAATCCTTTGAAAGTACCTAAATATAAGTCTTTTGAATCCCTTAACAGGGCGTTCCAATGCTTCTGCTTCTTCAGGGATGTGTTCTGGGTCTGTGTCCTCCTCCTTTGTTTCTACCACTTTATCTTGCTTCTTTGTGTGAACTGTGATGGTCTGTTGTCTCCGAGACATTGTGACATTCTTGTATTTAGATCACTGCTGTTTGTGAAAATAGTTAAGGGTGAGTCAGAATCTTATTGGTGGTTATTTATCATTGGCCAGTTGGTGGAAAAGGAAGTGATGGGTCTCATTCAGTACATGAAGCTACAGGAGGTGAGGGTGTGGTTGCATCATATGGGCACAGTTGCTGTCTCCCACTCAGTTAGACAAAAACAATGATCGAAAAACCATCAAAAAAGTAAAAGCATGTGGACAAAAAACACACCACATAAATACACAAGAACAATCACCAAAAAAGAAAAGAAAAAAAAAAAAAAAGAAACCCACAATATCTGAGGAGGGGGTAATAAGAGAAAAGAGGTGGAGTAGGAGAATAATGAAGAAAAAATGGGGAAAATGCAGAAAGAAAAACAAGGAATGGTGTTAACCACAAGAAAGAAAAAAATGGCAACCAGAAATAGATATGAGGCAAAAAGCTGAAAACTAGAACATGGGAAGGGAAGAATAAAGAATAATAATAAAAAGAATGAACAAAATAATAATAATAGTAATAATAACTTTTAAACAGACAAAAACCAACTAACCAAAAAATAAAAATAACCTGGGCAGGGCAGGGCAGAGCACCCAGGCTCTGTCAGAGCACACAGACTAGGATGGAATTCCCGCTGGCCCAGAAGGTGTATGGGAGTGAGGGATGGCTGCACATCCATTCACCAAGAGGGAGTGGGGTATAAGAGTAACAAGGGGAATATTACACCTTTCCATTTGTTCACATCTGGAATGTCCTTGTGGTTCCCAGAAAGTGGAGCCTATTGTTAGGTGCCTGGAATCTGAGAGAATGCTGTCACTTTAAATATCCAAAATGGTTGAACCACTTGTAAACATTGAAAATGGCTGCACTCTCCAGACAGGCAGAAGTCCACAGCTCAGCCCATCTCCTTCTTTGCTGCTTCCCCTTTTATTCACTAGCCAGCAGTGCAAACTTCTGTGCAGCTCCTGGCTAGCAGGGCCAATTTTTAGATTAATTCTTAGGTCCTAACACCACTTCATAGTGCCTAAGGCACTTGAGTGCTAACCAGAAGGTTGGAGGTTCAAACCCACCAGCCACTCCTTGGAAGGAAGGTTGGGCAATCTATTTCCATAGTGATACTGCCTCAGTAACCCAAGGAGAGGTGGCTATGAGTCGGGTCTGACTCAACAGCACATAACAACACAACAACAACACCACTTGGCAATATCCAAGCTGTCCATGCAGTCAGGATCACTGACAGACCTCAGCTCCATATGTCTCTTTTTTTGGTGTTTTCATGTAGGTTTTTCTACTAGTTGGAGTTTAGACCACTTCTGTATCTATCATTTCAAAGCTCAGGGCTTCAGGATTATCTTCTGTATCTGTGTTAATTGGTTCCCCTTTTCTTTGTTGAAGAGGGTCTGTGTAGTTTGTCTGCCTATTCTGCCATCTTACCAGAACCTCAATTTTGAAACTTGTTTTAAAAAATAAAACACATTAACAGAAACATGCAATACCATAAATGCAGAGATAAGTGGATAATCACAAACTGAACACAAACTGGCACCTAGAATAAAAACAATACATATCAGCACCCAGAAATTCCCTTCCAATCACTACCTACTCTCCCTTCCTATGTTATACACTATCTTGACCTCTAATATTGTAGATCATTTTGCCTTGTTTTACACTGTATAAATGGAACCATATAGTAGCATATATCTGGCTTCTTTTGTTTAATATTTTGTCAGATTGGCCCATATTTTCAGGTATAGCTGTTAATCCCTTCTCTGTGTAATATTCCATTGTGTGAATATATGACAAAGTATGTCTCCTATTCATGGACATTTAGGTGACTTCTAGTTGAGGGACAAAATATGTCCTCTGCTTATTTTTCAATATTTTCCTAATTTGAAAAATTTCAAACATTCCCTCCACCTAGATTGTACTATTAACATTTTACTGTACTTTTAAAAATAATATATTTATCCATAAAGAGGTCTGGTGGTGCGGTGGTGAGAGCATTCTAATTGAAAGGTTAGTGGCCCAAACCCCAGCAGAAAGATGAGGCAGTCTGCTTCCATAAAGATTTACAGCTTTGGACACCCTATGGGGGCAATTGTACTCTGTCCTATAGGGTCACTATGATTCAGAATTGACTCAATGGCAGTAGGTTTGGGGGTTTTTTTCAATTCACCCATATATATTTTTTGACACATTTCAAGGTAATTTTCAGATATCTATATATGCCCCCCAAAATACTTAAGCAAACATTACCTATATGCATTGGCTGTCTAGACAAGCATATCACATAAGACTGCTAGGAATGAGGCACATATACCTACTATGGGTGCCATGTTCATTTGTGATTGAGCTAGACACATGAGACACTTACATGTTGTTGGCAAAGTGAAAGCCATTATTATTAATAATAGAAACTAAACAGTAAACAAGAGATTCTCAAACAGGAAACTCTTAACCTTCCCCAGATGATCCATGTCAATTTTTAGGTCACTGAGCAGGCACACCATTATTCAAGTCTGACGCTGTGTTCACATCACTATTCTCCCCAGCTACCACCCTACTGTTTGGAAGCTCTGCATGGCTCTTGAGACTTCTCCTTTGCCACTGGGCCTTGCTGGCCTATGCTGTCATCTCCCCTTATGCTACCCAGGCTTGCAGGGCTCTTTTGCTGCCATGCTAACCAGCCCCACAGGGAGGAATGCAGCCTCTGCACGAGGCACACTCAGCCCTCTTTTGTCCTGCACAAGCATTATAGCTCTTTAAGCTCTGCTGACAAGCCTCCCACCCAGAGGTTATCTGGCTCTGCCTTGCTGTAGAGACTCCTACACAGGATCCTCCTAGGCAACCCCTGGGTGGGGCACACTCAGGCCTCTGCCATGCGTGGGCAAGTATTACAATTCTTTTAGCTCTGCTGGCAAACTTCCTGCCCAAAGACACTCAGCTCTCACTCTGTGGGCAAGCCCACTGCCACTGTATCTTGCCATTTTCAGTGTTACAGTTCTTTCTTTTGAGCCTGGGAGGTTCTCAGCACAGGGATCCTTGGTCCTTGGTCCAAAGGATGTATTCTGCTTAAGATTCTTCTTGATTGTAGTGAGGTCTCTCCAGTCTCTGTGGGATTGGCCCTTATGTAAGCTTACTCCTTGGCAATTTGAAGGCATGGCTCTCCCACTTAGGAAGATGAACTGACCAATCCCCTTGGTGGACTGCAAGTCATTTAATATGCATAGTAAACTGACCAATCCCTTGCAAGACTGTGGTCCAGCCAATCATTTTGGGAGAGTTTGACGACCATGGTTAGAAAAGCCACATAAAAGCAATTTGCTGCATCACAATATCATTCACTAGAGCTCAGTATTTGTTGATTTTCTTTCAATGTGAACTTTACAAAGAAATGCACAAATATTAAGTACACATTCTGAGTACTGAACGATGCATATACCTGTGTACCTTAAATCCATACATTATCATCATCTGAAAAAGTTTCTATGTCTCCTTCCCAGTCAGTCCTGATCTCTACTTCCCTGCCCTCAGAGATCACCATTAATTATCCACCATATTACTTATATGCCTGTTCTACAGCTGCATACAAATGGAATCATGCAATTAAGCACTCTTTCTTGTAACCCTTCTCTACTCAGTACAGTGTTCTTGGATTCATCTCTGTTGTTGTGTGTACCAGTAGCTCATTTCTTCTAATTGGTAACTTTTACAAAAGAATATACTAAAACTTAGAGTGTTGAAATTGGTTTGTCAAAGATCACACAGCTAGCGTTAAAGCCAAAATACAAAGTTAGTTTTTGAAAAAGCAAAATATTTAAAAATAAATGTTAAGATTGTTAATAAAAAATTTTATTAATATCTAATCATTTCAATAAATATAGTATTATAGATGGAAGTATGTCCCCAAAAATTAGTGTTGCATTCCTGGCCCTTGTATCTGTGGATGTGACTGTTTGGAAACCAAGTTTTTCTTTGTTACGAGGCCTTATCAGTGTAGGGTGGACCCTAAACCTAATCACTTCTGGGTTATATAAAGATCAGAATAGACAAAAAGACACAAACAGAGGAAATCAGAGGCCATGTGAGGGTCACTACAAACCAAAAAACTAAGGAAGGCCTGGGACCACTAACACAAAGAAACTACCACCATCTCCACCACGACTTGGCCATTCAACATTCCAAATTGTGAGAAAATACAGTTTTGTTAATTATAGCCACCCACTTCTCATATTTCTGTTAGGATAGCACTAGATTACTAAAACATATAGTAAGTTCATTACATCTAACAGCAAACTAACATAAGAGGTATTTTTAATGATTCAAAAATTATCAGGCTGGATGAATCCTTTTTATCCCAGGTAAGAACACAGCAAAACAGGTAGGAGTCACAAAACAAAACCAAAAAAAAAAAAAAAAAAAAACCCAAACTCCACCATAGGTAATTATCTGGACAAGAAAAAGACAAATCAAATTTTAAGGTAATTTTGTTTGGCAATTCTCCTCAGAAGGAAGACTGGGCAATCTACTTCTGTAGAGATACGCCTTGGAAACAAAAGGAGGGGTCATTATGAGTCTATGAGTCAGAACTGACTCAATGGCAGTTTTTTTTTTTTTGTCTGCTTTATAATGACAAATACATCTAAAGTAAGCATAAATTTATATTACAGAGCTCATCATGTAGAAATATGTAATAAGTTATAACAAAACCATAAGTGCAGGTGGGAAAGGAGTAGTACAGAAATAAATTTTGTATGTTACTGAAATTTAGTATTAATTTAAACAAAATTGTTAAAATGTAAGAAGCCATTGAAATGTAATCATTATGGGCACCACAAAGGAAATATCTAAAAACTATACAACAAAGGAAAGGAGAAGGGGATCAAAATGGTTCACTACAAAAATATCAACAAAACTCGTAAGTTAGTACTATTGGAAAAAACAAAGGACAAAGGTTTAAGGTACACACAAAAAAATAACAAAATGGTAGAAATAAGCCCCTCCTTATCAGTAAATATTCCAACCAAAAGGCAAAAAGTTGCAGAATGGATTTAAAAATATAGACAATGATATAACTATATACTGTCTGTAACAGACAAATCTTAAGCCCAAACACACAAATAGGTTGAAACTGAAAGGATGAAAAAAAGAAAAAAAAAAAATCATGGAAATAGTAACCAGAAGAGAGCTGGGGTAGTATTTTAATATCAGACAAAACAGACTTTAAGTCAAAATCTGTTATAAGAGACAAAGAAAGACATTATAATATGAAGTCAGTGTCAATTCATTAAGAATATATAAATTAAATATATAAATTAAAAATACATATGCACCTGTTTTGGTCCTCTAGTGCTGCCACAAATGTATGGCTTTAACAAATAGGGATTTATTCTCTTACAGTTTAGGAGGCTAGAAGTCTGAGTTCAACATGCCAGCTCTAAGGGCTAGCTGAAGGCCCCTTTATCTCAGGCTTCAGCTCTGCCTCTTGATCCAGGCTCACTGAAGCTGTAAACATCTCTTAACTCAAGCAGCTGCTGGCTTCTGAGGCTGACAAACCAAGGTTCACAAGTAAGATGACACAGTGCCAATATTATCAAGCAACACAGCAGGCCACTGGTTCAAGTCCAGAAACAGTCTCAAGATCGGCAGACAACATGACTGGCTGCGGAATGAAGACTCAGCTATGTACCGGATCCAAGCACACCAAAAAACCTCAAGATATTTGTCAAACCTTCTTCTTATATACTGGAAGCAGGCCACATCCCTAAGTATGTGCTCACAGTAGATTCCACCATGGAGTTGATAACCAGTCTCATCAATGGGGGATTAACTATATCCAGCTGCTCAGCCACTCAAAACCAGGCCCAGTCAAGTTGACACATAACTTTAACCATCACAGCACCAAACATCAGAGCTCCAAGATATATAAAGCCAATAGTGATAGAATTACTGGGTCCATACCTCACACCTTATATGAAAATTAACTCAAAATGGATCAAGGACTTAAAAATAAGAACCATAAAACTCTTAAAAACAAACATAGTACAAGTAATGCTTTGGGATCTAGTTATTAAACAATGAATTTTTAGATATGACACCAAAAACCTGATCAACAAAGGTCAAAATAATTAATTAGGACCTCATCAAATTTAAAATTTTTTTTCCAGCAAAACATTTTATCAAGAAAGTGAAGAGACAACCTGCAGATTGGGAGAAAATTTAGATCAAATTGCATTGTTTTGATTTAAAACAATTTTTGTTTTTGTGTTAGTTGTATTACAAATTTAAAAGTTATCTGCAGTAATACTAGTCCATTATTCATAGAACAAAACTCTACTCTGGTAGTGTAGTGCCTAAGGCACTTGGCTGCTAACCAGAAGGCTGGCGGTTCAAACCC
>NW_006921662.1:1312391-1318980 GCF_000298275.1 Orycteropus afer afer
CAGAAGGCTGGCGGTTCAAACCCACCAGCCACTCCTCAGAAGGAAGATGGGGCAATCTACTTCCGTAGTGATACTGCCTCGGAAATCCAAGGAGGGGTTGCTAAGAGTTGGGTCTGACTCGATGGCACATAACAACAACAAAACTTCTTTATGAAATAGGTTGCTATTGTTTTTCTGATAAAAAGCAATTCATAATTTGACAAAGTTTCAGAAGCAACTTTTGGAAGTCTTCCACAAGTATTTCTTGAAATAAGTAAGCTTTTGGAATATTTATTTCTTCTTGCATATAGGTTTGGAATTTTTACATGCACACAAATGTGATAAATAAATATTTCTCTGTATTATTTCTAAACAAAGTGCTTTCACTGGGATTCTTCCTCTTCACTGAAAGCAGAACTACACTAGATTACTCTTTTGGTATAGCAAGTATTGACTGGTTGAACAAAATAAAAATTAAAAGCAAGCTTGTTGGTAAACTTAGCTAGTAGCAATAATGATCCAAAAGATAGTATTTTCATAAATCTCTACGATTTTGAAATGTATTAGGCTTTTATTGCTGAAAACAAAAATGAGAAATTAGGAAAATAATAAACCTAGAAAAATTATCTATCAAGAAAAATTCATCACCTTTTGAATTAGTAGGCACATGGGTATTCCTTCTCTTAAGAGTGAAATCAAGATACGGAATGAATACCCAATTTCTATTAAGGGCATATAAATATATTTCCAAGAATGTAAATGTATGGATTTTATTTGACAAAAATTTACCCATATAACATTATATACTTACATATTGAAAATTATATTACATGGTCATAATGACATCTACTGGAAATTTGTGTTAATTACAGGTCAAAACTGAAAGCTCACTGCCATTGAGTTGATTCCCACTCAGTGACCCCCCAGTGAGTTTCCAAAGCTGTTAATCTTTATAGAAGTAGATTGCCCCATCTTCCTTCTGCAAAGTGGCTGGTGGGTTTGAACCAATGAACTTCTGGTTAACAGCCAAATGCCTTATCCATGACACCATCAGGGCTCCTTAATTACATTTAGTAAAGGATTAATTTAGAACTCACCTAACTTCATCAAATACCCTTATCATTAATATACTCACCAAAAATAAGACTGTAGTCAATACATTTATATTTTTTCTTTAATACATCTATGTCTGTGTAGAAAGTAGCTACTTCCAAAAGTAAAAGAAGTGATTTTTCTATCAGTTCCTGCAACATCCAACTCACACACAGCCACACAAATCCTTTAGCTTTTGTGAAAGCTTAGAATCTCAATATGGGCTTATAATATAAATTTAAGAGGAATGCTCTTTACATAAAAAATTGGGTATTAAGCAAAATGTAAAAACTGCTAATCTGAGAATCAACAATAGAATAACTGTTTTAACATCTGGAAATCATTTCTTGCATGTATGACTTCATCTAAATATTTCTTGTGCAAATACTAATTGATAATAACCAAGTTGGAGGAAGTAAGTACCAATAACATTCTTATTATAGTCCATAATACCCTAGCAGTACAGTGTACCAATGGAAACAGATTATTTATTCTAAAATTCTGTTATAGCAAAAAAGGGAGAAAAAAGCAATCTAGAAAATAAAAAACTAAAATGTTTAGAAATACAAATTACCAGGAGCTCCTCAGATACTTCATTAGGGTGGAAAAAAAAGCCAAATAGTACTAAAAATTCTCCAGTGTTAATTTCAACATACTTTTCAACATGCCAATATGGTCTTCAGCTTTATCTAACCAAACCACAAACAATTCCAGACCAATCAGTTTTAATCATTAAAATTATTTAAATTCATAAAATATGTCAAGTCGTTAAATCATTTCTTTATATCCAGCTATTTTACTACTGATTTATTTCAAAAAGATTTCATTGCTTCCACATATGGGCAACAAATTCAAGTATAGGCCTTTGAAACCCTATTAGATTTCAAATAGACACTGGAATTAGGTTTCTGTGGACCTGGAACCAGACAGAATGACCCAAAGGTATAGAAAATGACAAGTAATATTTCAACACTGAATCATTTTCTAGTTTGTGATATGTGACTTGACAACAAGTTTCTATTATAAACAATACTGTGCTCTTTCCATTATATATTATAACCCTAATCATTTCAAAATTAAGAATTTCGAATCCTTGAGTGGTGCAAATGTTCTAAGGAACCCTTCGCCATCAAGGGTTGGCCCCGTTCAGGCTCTTACCTTCTACTGACCAAGGCAGGCTCAGATTTTCCACACAAACCTTACATTAAGAGAAAGTAGCTCATGATTGGAGACAAAGAGGGACAAAAGAACACTAAATCTTTGTGGAAGTAGATTACCCTTCCGCAGAGTGGCTGGTGGGTTTGAACCACCAACCTTCTGGTTAGCAGTCAAATGCCTTCGGTACTATGCCACCAGAGCTCCTTAAACAAATCTTATATTAAGAGAAAGTAGTTCATGAGTGGAGACAAAGAGAGACTAAGCAACAATAGCCTTTGTCTCCCTGAGCAAAGATTTGCTGAGGTTTTTAAGGGTTTTGAGCAGTAAGACACTTCATCTTTATTCATGAAATCAGTGGGGATTTTCTGAGAAGGGCTGGTAGTTTCTCAGGAAGGGGTGGCATATTGGAAATGGGGTGCATGCACAAGAGTTGCAGGGGTTGCTGGAATACTTGACATCAATTGCATGGGCTGCCGGCATACCTGACATGACTTATCATGGGATGTCATGCATGTGCCGTCCCTTGGGATATCAGTTCGATTCCCAGTCAGTGCCGTTTCCTCAGTTCTGCCACCCCAGGAAGGTCATATAGTAATCATCTCATGGCAATGTGTGCATGCTTGGTGAGCTGAATCAAACTAGGGTGCCTGTAAAACATCTTGCAAGGAGGTAAAACTCGGAACTGGAGGGGTTGCTGGTTACTCTGTACCCTATGTCCCAGGATGTGGGTTAGTCTTTGGTGACACCTGTGAGGCTTGAGTAGTTTTATAACTTTAGACTGTCTTTTAACCCTTTAGGAGTTTCGCTGCCTCCTGCCTGTCTCACAGTTAGCAAACTTGGTGGCTCAGTGAAAACTGGGAGGTCTGAGTCCAACCAGAGGCTCTTTGGGAAAAAGACCTGGTGATCTACTTCCTAAAATCCAACCAATGAAAATCCTGTGGAGCAGGATTTGTGTCTACTCTGACACACATGGGTCATTGTCATGAGTGATAAAAGGTCATAGGTAACTGGTTAACTCACTGTTATATACAAAGGTATTTAGTATTTCTCCTAATTACCCTACAGGGCCTCACTTGCCAATTTGGATGGTCTAGGCAGTCAATCAAGAATACAAATGGGGATGTTGTCAATAAGCAATCCTCTTCTTCCTTTAAATTAACTGGCAGTATCTTTAATTTCCAAAGTTGAGGTGCTGACCGAGATTGGAACTCACCATCCACTCCACAGGAGAAAGATGAGGCAGTCTGCTTCTATAAAGATTTACAGCCTTAGAAACCCAATGGTGCTTGCTATGAGTTGGAATCAACTCGATGGCAGTGGGTTTGGTTTTGGGTATAATTTCCAAGATTTGTTTTAGAAAAATGCCTTAACTTTTTGGTAAAACAGAAGTGATATACTGTGTTTGTTATCCTTCAGGAATATAATTACATTTAAACTAATACAGTACTTTGAATAATAGATACGTATTAACAGTATTAAAATTCATCTTATGGCATATTAACTCATGCATACAGCTGTCAAATAATAATTAAAAAAAAAAAACAGTGAAAAACGTAATAGTTTAGTTGTTATTTATTCTAATTTTAATACAGTCATATATTAGAAGTTGTATAAAAACGAGGAATAACATACAAATACATGATTAGCTTTACTATTTCTTTCTGCTATATGCACAGTTTACATTTATGAATAAGGGATACCAAGTGTATCCATCACCATTTGAATAGCTTGCAGGGGATTAGTGATTTCCTCCAGGCTGTCTCTTCTTAAAACCCAATCTGGCTGAAGTCTGTGAAAAAAAATAAAATACAGCACTAATAAATAAAATTATTCTCTTAAGAGAGTTACCTTTACCTTTCTATCTTAATTAAAATGTGGCTATTCCTGAATACATCCTACCCTTACTACCCTCTCAAAGATGTATGGGTGTTAATCATATTATTGACCATTACTGGTTTCAGATGATTTCTCTCCATCATCCTGAAAAATGATCCTGCTTCCTCTATGCCTCATGCTTTTTTCTTTTTTTCCCCAATACTTTCTCTTGGTCTTCTAACAAACTCTGAGTTTTTCTGTCTTATTCCTTAGAAAATTGGTTCTTGGTGTCCTATCAAATTCTGTCACCATTCCTTATTTACAATAAGAAATTGTAAATTTAAAAACTAATATTTAAAAAATGTAAAATACTTAAGGATAAATTTAACAAAATATGTGCAAGATTAGTATGCTGAAAACTATAGAACAGTACTGAAATGACAGAGCACCAAAATGGAGCGATACCATGCTTATGACCAGAAAATTCAATATTGTTAAGAGTTCGACTCTCCCCAAATTGATCTATAGATTTAAAGCAATACTTATCAAATCACAGTAGGTATTTTTTTAAAACAAACTTTTAAATGTCATATGGAAGAAAGGACCCCAGCAAGTGGATCCATTCAATTCACCTAAAGGTTTTAGAGCCAAGAATGATAGTGGGTTAGAATAGACCTATTATTTCATTATGGGCAACAAATAGTGCTAAGCTCATAATCACTCTGAATTTATTAAATGGACTTTGTTAATAAAGAAGAATTTTCTACATCAGCTGTTTGGTTACCCTAGATATAGTTTCTTTGCAAACAACAGGACAAATATTTGATCATTTCCTTTGACCCATATTTAGCATCATAATTTGTTTTTCTAGCCTCCCAGGATAACCAATGACTTTTCCTCTGTGAGTATCCATGAATCCATAAATGCTCATGTATCTGATGTGTTCCATTAGTTTTTCAATCCTCATTAATCTGGCATGTAGTCACCACATTAACCAATGACCTTCACACTCTGAAATGTTTATCTGATTAGCATCCTTCTCAGAGTCTTGGTGGGTTCTTTATCTGACTTGTTTGGGACTCTCTTTTCTATCTGTACTCTTCTTCCTAGGTGATCTCATTCATTCCCATTGCTTTATAACAAATGCATCTAAATCCTGAAGCTAATGATTCCCTAATTAACAACAACAACAAAAGCTGCCCACAACTGTAGAACTGATTTTTCAGTGACTTTGTATTTTCCTCTTATTTATGTCATGGCACATCAGGCTTATCCAAAATGGAACCCATGATACAACTGCCATGCCCAATCTATCTTATTCTTTCATCGTCTTTTCCTTTTATCTATCCTTTGGGTCTCAGCTTAAATATTACATTCCAGAGAAGATTTCCTGACCAACTTTCCTTCAGCATGTCTTCCCAATCACTTTCTATTCTAGCAATTGTTACAGTCTTTATTACACAATTGAATTATTTGTTTATTGTCTTTCTCCTGAACTCGGTACCTCTATGCTATACAACTCAAGCACCTCATAGAGCAGAATATAGCCTCATACCATTTCTCACTTCTAGCACAGACAGCAGGGTCTGTTTGGTTAACCAGGAAATCTAATGCCCAACTTTTTTTTCTTTTTAAATTTCTAAAGCAACATGTCTTAAATTTGTCAAATCACAATTATCTCTATAGGTCTCAGAAAAAGTTCTACAAAGGGGTAAATTTCAACTATCAGGGGGATTATGGGAGGAGTTAAAGGTTGACATTTTGACCAATAGGGTCTTCTGGCAGCTTTCAAACAGTACTATATGCAATAAATAAATAAATAATGATGTAGCAAAGCCTGTAACAAGGTTAGTAGCCCTCTTAAATATTTAACGTAAAAAATTTATTGAGTAGCCACTACATACCCAACATTACAGTGTTATTACTTTATTCACTGTAATATTACTTTATTCAGTGTTATTACTTTATTTATTGAGCTGTCACTTTAGATTTACCAAAGATTTAATCTTTTTAATTAAATATTTGCTAAATGAATGAATTAATAGTGTATTTAAATGCTTACCTTGAAACAACTCTGGTTCTAACAGGTGTTTCTGGAATAAACGGAATCCTTATAGGAAAGTTCTTTTTGTGTTTATAAAGTATCCTTTCAGTATTTATTTTATGTTTACGAGCTGTAAGTTTGTAGAGACTATAAAGCCTGTCGACAACCTTAGACCTATTTCGAACATCCTAAAAAAGAAAACGTACATTTATTAGAAACTAATAATAAGTATTACATTTTGCATCTCTTCCATATTAGCAAAGTCATTGTGTTGTTGTTGTTGTTAGGCGCTGTCAAGTCGTTTCTGACTCATAGCGACCCCATGCACAGCAGAAGGAAACACTGCCCATCCCGTGCCAGTTCCATGATCCCTGCTATACTTGAGCCCATGATCGCAGCCACTGTGTCAATCCATCTCGTTGAAGGCCTCCCCTTCTTTCGTCGACCCTCCACCCTACCAAGCATGACATCCTTCTCCAAGGAATGGTCCCTTCTGACAAC
>NW_006921662.1:1321550-1325980 GCF_000298275.1 Orycteropus afer afer
CACTAATGCCAAGGATATCAATCTTTATGCATTCCATTTCATTTTTGACAACTTCCAATTTTCCTAGATTCATACTTCATACATTCCATGTTCCAATCTAAGTCATTAGAAGAAATAAACTCTAAATAAAACCCAACAATTAAAAACAAAGCCCTGCAGGGACTTCCAGTAAAATGGAGGAATAGGCAGACAAGTGACACAGACCGTCTTCAACAAAGAAAAGAAAAATCAATTGACAGAGATACAGAAGATAATCCTGGAGCCCTGAGCTTGAAAGGAACTATGCAGAAGTGGATTAGTCACAAACTAGTGGAAAAACCTGAACAAAAACAGTGAGTACAGAGACAGTCAGAGCTATGAACTGTCAGCTACTCTGACAGGACCAACAGCCTGAATATTTCTAAGTGGTGTTGGGGCCTGAGAATTGACCTAAAGATCAATCCTGGTCACCAAGGGCTGCAGGAATGACTATGCTGGTAGCCTATGACTAGGAAGGGAAACAGCAAGGAGGGAGACAACTTGAGCTGTTGACTTTCTCCTGTCTGGAGGGCACAAGTCCTCTTTGGTCTTCCTTATTCATTGTTCAGCTCTCACAGGCACATGAAGAAATTGAAAATACCATGGCTTGGGTTAGGTGCACCTTAGTCTTCAAAAGAGACATCTTTGCTCTTCAGCACTTGAAAAAGGTCCTCTGCAGCTGATCTGCCCAGTGTTATACGTCATCTGATGTCCTGACTGCTGCTTCCATTGGTGTTGATTATAGAACCAAGGAATATGAAGTCTTTGACAACTTCAATGTTTTCTCCATTTATTGTGATGCTGCTTATTGGTCCAGTTGGGAGGATTTTTGTTTTCCTTACATTGAGGAGTAATCTATACTGCAGACTGTAATCTTCAATCTTCATCAGTAAGTGTCTCAAGTCATCCTCACTTTCAGCAAGCAAAGTTGTGTCATCTGCATAGCACAGGTTGTTAATGAGTCTTCCTCCAATCCTGATGCCATGTTCTTCTTCATATAGTCCAGCTTCTCAGATTATATGCTTAGCATACAGATTGAATAACTATGGTCAAAGGATACTACCCTGACACACTCCCTTCCTGATTTTAAACCATGCAGTAACCCCTTTTTCTGTTTGAATGATAGCCTCCTGGTCTATGTACAGGTTCCTCATGAGCACAATTAAGTGTTCTGGAATTCCCATTCTTATCAGTGTTATCCATAATTTGTTATGATCCACATAATCGAATGCTTTTGCATAGTCAATAAAACAGAAGTAAACATCTTTCTGGTATTCTTTGTTTTCAGCTTATCATGCCCTATGGTCAGAATAAAGGCCACAATCCCGTCATGGCCTATGCTACACTACCTCAAAGTAGGGAAGTATTAGGTACTCTAAGTTGTGGTTGAAGGGTTAAGTGGGAAAGACATCTAGAGAGAATAGCTGAGAGGTTTCATCAGAGTAGAGCTTGAAACGCCCTAATGATTACAACAGGAAGATGAGGAGTCATACATACCTTGTTTTCTACCTTGTGAGAATACTTTACTTCCCTCAAATAAATGGTAAACGGTTACTCATAAGATTGTAATAAACTCTATTTTCAGAATTTGGTAGGTTATCATTAAAAGTTTCTTTGTTCCAAGTTGGGATAACTTCTTATCCATAACTAAGCACCTTAACAGAGTGAGTTGCTGGGCCTGTGGGCTGGGGATAACAGCTGTGTGGGGCATCAAGCTTAATTGGCACAACATAGTACACAAAAATTTTGTTCTACATTTTACTTTGGTGAGTAGCGACTGGGGTCTTAAAAGCTTGCAAGTGGCCACCTAAGATGTAACTATTGGTCTTTTCTCCTCTGGAGAAAAGAAGAGTGAAGAAAATCAAAGATGCATGGGAAGAGTCTGAAGGACTAATAGACCATGACACCTGCAGCCTATATGACCCTGAGACCAAAAGAACTAGATGGTGCCCAAATACCAATGCCAACCACTAGGAAAGGGATCAGTGTAGGAGATTCTGGATAGAGTGGGAGAAAAAATGTGGAATAAAATTAGAAAACATATAAAAGACCAAGTTTACTGATCTAATGGAGACTGGTGAAACCCAAGACTGTGGTCCCAAGTCACCCTTTGGGCCTGGAACTGAACTCATGTCTGTGGCTTAACCCTCAGCCAAACAATAGATAAGCCTATAAGCCAAACAACTATACCAGGGAGACACACTCCTTAGAACAGTCAGATTGGGAGATCAGAGGGCAGCATTTGCACAGGGAGAAAGCTAGGGAGGCAGGAATGCATAGGCAAGAAGGACACAGGGAAAGGGTAACGACAGGGAGGAGGGGGGAAGTGAGCTGTTACACTGCAGGGAATGTAATCAGTGTCACAAAACAAAATGTGTATGAACTCTTGAATGTAAAACTAATCTGCTTTGTAAAATTTCACCCAAATTATTAAAAAAAAAAAATGTTTCTTTGTTCTGTGATAAAGAAATAACTTTATATCCTTAATTCACTTTATCAGTGAAAAAAGCAAGTTTGAACACATGCTAAACTCTACTTTAGTTACTAGTAAAGAAAATGTGTAAAAGTCTTATTAGACACAAGGTGAAAATAGTCAAGGAACTAAAAAATTAACCTCCAAGAAAAGTAACCAGTTAATACTTACAGAGGCTCGACTTGTTGTCTTCAATAAAACAGCTAGCAAACAACAAGTTTTTGTGAAAATGCTTCCACCTTTGTCTGCCACTTTGTCACCAGCCTTTTCTCGGTACATCTGCAAAAGCTCCAATAATGTATCTATACAATTTTCTACATCATAAACTGCTGAAGTAGTTTTTTCATACTTAAAGAAAACAGAATGAAATTAAAAATTATGATAAATTAAAATAAAAAATTAGAGTCAGATTTTTGTTACATTTGCAGCAAGTACAAAGGACTTCATGAATGACTTTCTGATATTACTATCACCTCTGAAAGGAGCTCTGATGGCACAATCCCCAAGGCATTTGACTGATAACCAGAAGGTTGGCAATTCAAATCCACCAGTTTCTCTGTGGAAGGAAAGTGAGGCAATCCACTTCCATAAAGATATATTGCCTTGGAAATCCAAAGAGATTCGCTATGAGTTGGAATCAACTTGATGGCAATGGTTTTTTATTTCTTTCTTTAATCATCTCTGAATTCTATTTATTAGGCTATCCTCATTTTCATTTTTTCCCTCCTCACTTACTTTTAACGTTCTAATGAAATTAAATGAATTAAATCTAAAATCTCTTAAAATGAACACATTGAAGTAAATAAAAGCAAGCTTTTACAGATACTATAATTTTAGTAAGAACCTCTCAGAAAAAAGATAACTCATCTATGATATGTAATGATAAATTTAAGATCTAATTTATTATACTATTACTACATGTCTTCTTGAGAGGGAAATAAGGTTCCTTTAAAAGAAAATAAATTAGATACTAATATGACTAGGATATATTTTCCATGGTTCAGTTAGTTATCTCACTGCTTTACCATAAAATTCATAGACAAATTTACTTAGAACAAATAATAATACTATCTATAAAAATAAGAACAAAATAAGATTAATAGCTAACACATATGTAACACTTCTATATATCAAGTAAAAGAAGCTCTGGTGATACAGTGGAAAAGGCATTCCAGCTGCAAATCAAAAGGTTGGCAGCTTGAACCCACCAGCTGCTCCATGGGAAAAAGATGAGATAGTTTGCTTCTGTAAAAATTTGCAGCCTTGGAAACTCTATGGGGTAGTTCTACTCTGTCCTATAGGCTCACTGTGAGTCAGAATCAACTCAACAACAGTGGGTTTGATTTTTTTGGTTATGCATCAAGTACTTCAGGTACATTAACTCATTTAATCTTCACAATAACCTTCTAAGGTGGGTACTACTAGAACATTCATTTTACAACTGAGGAAAGTGAAGCACAGAGAGGCCAAATAAACTGCAGTAATCTGCTGCAGAGCTTTGATATACATCCAGGTAGTTTGGCACCAGAGTCTGTGTTCTTAGACTATGCTACACTACCTCAAAAAAAATAAAAATAAAAAACTTGAAAGGTTAGGTGGGGAAGACAAATCTGTCATCTGTCATTTCAATACATTTAGTTGAACCCAATGTAGTTTGGTATCTATCTATCTATCTATCTATCTATCTACTAAACAAAAGCCAAAAGATTTAAAAATTCTCATATATACAGCATTATCTAGCAATATCTCTATCATGTTTTGCCAAATATGATTATAATGAAGTTCTACTATTTCAATACAATATAGTGGCTAAGACCAACTACTCTGGTGTCAGAAATGGAGCCTAAGGCATCTGGCGGCTAACCAGAAAGCTGGCAGTTCAAACCCACCAGCCACTCCTTGGAAGGAAGGTTGGGCAATCTACTTCCATAGTGATACC
>NW_006921662.1:1326208-1326801 GCF_000298275.1 Orycteropus afer afer
AGTCATCCTCACTTTCAGCAAGCAAAGTTGTATCATCTGCATATCTCAGGTTGTTAATGATTCTTCCTCCAATCCTAATGCCACGTTTTTCTTCACATAGTCCAGCTTCCCGGATTATTTGCTCAGCATATAGTTTGAATAAGTGTGGAGAAAGGATACAACCCTGACACACTCCCTTCCTGATTTTAAACCATGCAGTGTCCCCTTGTTCCATTCGAACAACAGCCTCCTGGTCCCGGTACAGGTTCCTCATGAATCAAGTGCTCGGGAATTCCCATTCTTCTCAATGTTATCCATAATTTCTCATGATCCACACAATCAAATGCCTTTGAATAGTCAATAAAACACAAGTAGACATCTTTCTGGTATTCTCTGCCTTGAGCCAAGAGCCATCTGACAACAGCTATGATATCCCTTGTTCCACATTCTCTTCTGAATCCAGCATGCACCTCTGGAAGTTTTCTGTCAATATACTGCTGCAACCGTTTTTGAATTATCTTCAGTAAGATCTTACTTGTATGTGATATTAATAATATTGTTCTATAATTTCCACAATTTGTGGGATCATCTTTCTTTGGAATGGGTACAAATAT
>NW_006921662.1:1332141-1353121 GCF_000298275.1 Orycteropus afer afer
GAAAGCTGGCAGTTCAAACCCACCAGCCACTCCTTGGAAGGAAGGTTGGGCAATCTACTTCCATAGTGATACCACCTCGGAAACCCAAGGAGGGGTTGCTATGAATCGGATCCTACTCAATGGCAGTGTATTTGGTTTGCTTTTTTTATTTATCAGAATTGGACCATTAGGCAAGGAACCTGACTTCCATAAATTTTATTACTCCTCTTCTAGAAAGTGAGAATACTACTACTAACTACCTTATAGGATGACTGTAGATGATTAAATTAAATAATACACAAGAAAAAATACTTAACCATATCTAGCACATAGCAAGTACTCAATAAAGACCAGTTACCACTGTTATTAATATAAAAATATAAGAATTTAAAGTGTACGAAAACTAAATGTTTCTATCTATGGTTATGGTATAAACCAAAATTAAACTCACTGCCATCGAGTCGATTCTGACTCACAGAGACCCCCACTGGATTTCTGAGGCGTAAAGCTTTATGGAAGTAATTGTCCCATATTCCTTCCACGGAGCAGCTGGTGCATTTGAACCATCAACCTTCTCTGGTTAGCAGTCAAACGCCTTAGGTACTGTGCTCCTTTTTGTAACGGTATAGACAAACCATATTTGGGGTTATAGAATAGGTTATCCGTTTTTTTCCCCAAGACTCTGTTTTGTTTTGTTTTTTCCCTTGCTTTTATTAATTGTTATTCAGGTGAAAGTTGACAGAACAAATTGGTTTTTTCAAAAATTCATACATATTTTGTTTTGTGATATTGAGTATAATTTCCCTAAGAATCGTGTACAAAAATGAATTTTACTTTTGAGATCTAAGGTCTAGTGATGAAGAATTACAGACTTAATTTGCAGAGTCATATTTCTTGACCAATAGACATTTCATTATTGAAATGGAAAATTACCTTAGCTACATTAAGCAAGACTTGTACAGCATATCTAATGACTTCCATACAAGGAACACTACGATTACAACTTCGGATCAAAACAAATATTTTAGAAACTGCTCCACTCTGGGCCATATTCTCACAACAAAGAGGAGACAATCTTGTAACTACCTCTGAAATGGAAAAAAAAAAAAAAAAAACAGGTAAATTCATAGCAACTAAATAAAGTTTTAGTTAATACTATAGTATCGCAATATTCTTTAAATATTCAAAGGTAAAAATTTATTTCTGATCTTGTGTAAGATATTGCTAAAAAAAAAAACACACACACAAAAATAAAACGAAGAACTAACCTAAGTGTTTTAATGCCTCAAGAATGGCTGAAAGGTGCTTATATGTCAAAAGATAATGAAGTGCAAGTGCCGTTCTCTTGTAAAGTTTGTTTTCTTCTCGGATCTCACTATTAACCAATTGAAGACTCAGTCGTATAGCTTTAATTTTCTTACAATCATTTTTCTTCCTCCAAGAATATCCTCTCCATAATGCCTTAATAAGATAAAAACAATTTTAAGATTACATCCCATGATATTTTGAATTAATAACTATATCTATTTTCTCAATGTAAATATTTTCTCTATACATACTTTTCAGCTAAAACTTTACTTTTGGTTCTAATAAAGAGTAAAACCTATTTTTCTAAAAAGAGTTACACAGCATATCCTCATATATAGAGTGAGCCATCATTCAATGACCAAAGATGTCTAAATCTATTCAAATAGATAAAACGTCTTTTTAGCTCTTAATCATGAACATCCTCGTAGAAATCTGGAAATAATGGGCTTAGTAATGAAATAATGTTAGTGTAGTATTTATGAATTAATCTACTAGTGACTGTCTTGACTTTTTAAAAATGTATGTGTCTGAATTTTTAAAATATCAGAAGTCAGGTAGGTGAACTATATATCAAAGTTTCAGCTAAAAACACACAATTATCAGTTACCTGAATTTTAGTGATTCCACTGTTAAATTTTTCCTGTTTTTTATGGAGGAGAAAATGGCGTACTGTTCTCTGAATTACTAATGCGGCTCTGTTTTGCTGGCTCAACCATTCTTGACCTTCATGCTCAATTTTCATTATGCTCTGATGTTTCTGAATAAACCTCTTTTGCTGTAATCTTGCTCGAAACCATCTCTGTTTAAAACATATGAAGATTATTTACATGTTTACTTCATTTTTTTTAAATAAAAAAACAGGATAAACAAATAAATGCATATATATTTCTATGAGTACACACATAACATTATACTGAAATATCTTTCAACCCTCCACTGGTATTACTAATTTGCAAATTAATAAGGAAAAAAAATTAGCACAGGAAATTGAAGAAAAAAGAGTAATACATAGATGTGGAACTGAGATAATCAATATGAAAAAAAAAATTAATGTTGCTTGTAAGCAAAGAAATGCAAAACAAAAATGGGGAACCATGTTTCATTCATCAGAACAGCAATAGTCAGAAAGACTTCAGATACCATGTACTGAGGATCTGAAAAAAGAAGTGATAGAAACTACTTCTTGGAATAATTCTCAGTTTTAGTTTTCTAACATAAAGCATCAACCTACTCTTAACTCACCAGTGGCAGAAGGCTAAAGATGACATGATCTTACCTAAGTTTTTTGGAAATTGTGTACTAAATTCGAAACAATAACTGAAAAATTAGAGTTTTAACAAAAATGAGACGCTAACCTGAATATAGATGACTGAATTGATCTGCTTCTTAGCATTCTTAATAGCTATATGAAGTTTATAGGTTCTTTGAATTCTAAGAGCAGACAGGTGATAATAAGCAGCTGCTGTGAAGTGAAGAAGCCTAATTTTGTCTTTGTGTTCTAAAATCTAAAAAGGTGAAGAAAACATCATTAATCAAATAGTTGACTCTAAGACAACCTATCAGTATTTATTTTCATATAACTTTAATACCAAATTATATAAACTAGTAACAATACTAAATTAACTTCCAGTAATTAAATTTACATTATAATTCAAGGTGATCATAATCTTTTACTATACAAATTTTCTAATAGTGAACCATAATTCAGCATGTAGAAAGCAGAATCATATTTTGGGTACTTTAAGAAACAAGAGTATTTAATGTAATTAGACTAACTACTAACACCTATGAAGGTTTTATAATATACTTATGAAAATAGAGAAGCGTATCAATATTAGATTCAAAAAAGGTTAAAGCATTCCAAGTGTTAAAGATAGTGCTGTTTAACCAGACGAAATGATGTGAATTAATTTCTCCAGGAGTAGATAATCCAGCACAAGTCTAGTACAAGACCTCTGTACCATAAGCTTTCTAAAGTGGCCTTAAGACTTCCAAATCATATTTCATGAACAAAATACCAAAGAGTTTCCCATTGAAATAGCAAATTTAATTATGTCTTTGCCAGTGAACATATTAGATGCCAAACATCTCCATGAGTTCCCAAAGGAGAGTCTCATATCACAGGAACAGTAGTTATAACATCTCAAAGAGTTGCACAGTGACAGCAAAACTATGAATAACGACAGACCTCCCTCACATTTCATTTTTAAGATTAGTTACATAACAGAAGTTTTATTTCACATTTTGCTGGTGAGTATGTGAGAAATAGTAGGCTCAGAAATTTATGGCAACTGGTGCTCTTCTTACGTGGCTCTGCAAAAGCTGAGTGAATTCAAGTCAGTGGTTATATTAGTTCTGAAATCATTCTCCCAAATCCAACATTATTTAACAATAAATACTTTTCATTAAAGAAGACAAAGATATTCTACTTAAAAATACTTACTGTTTTTCTTATTAACCACCTACGGATCACTGCTTGTAGAAAAACTGTAGATTTTTTTAATTCAACATATTTTATCCTTTCAAACTTCCCAGCCTTCCTTGCTCGTATATACCTTTGTATGATTAAAGCAGCAGATTTCTGCCGAAGAAAGATCTGCCTTCCCTTATATCCTCTAAACTTTGCTTGGATCAAACAAGCAGCATTATGTCTCTGTAAGGAAAAATTTGTAACATTAATAGAAATAGTAAGAATCTCAACCCACTTCAAACCAAACCCAAACCCACTGCCGTGGAGTTAGATCCGACTCATAGCAACTCCTCCTTGGGTTTCCGAGGCAACATCACTATGGAAGTAGATTGCCCAACCTTTCTTCCGAGGAGTGGCTGGCGGTTCAAACTCACACTTCTGGTGAGCAGTCATAGGCACTACACCACCAGAGCTCCCACTCAACCCACTTAAGTTCTTGAATTTCTCAACTTAAAAGACATGGTGTATTTATGAGCATATAAAACATTATTTAGGTAAAAAGCTTAAAAATGTCATATTTCATAGATAGGAAAAGGTGATGGTGTATTATTTCTAAATGCATATAGGCCTATAACTAAAAATGACATTTTCATGGAAGTGCAAGCCAGCGTGAATAGATATCTAGGTGCTCGTTCCCTCATCCTTTTGATAATGTTAATTGTGAGGAAGAAAAGAATGAATGTAACTATAGTTATCCCCCTCCACAAACTGCTACCTGCAATATGGAGAGCAGAGTAGTCATTATAAACATCTATGAGGGAAGCGATTTGTACCTTCAAGAATCATAGACTACCACCAGCATCCTCAGACTTCTCAATTGCATACATCATGACAACCAAATTCTAACATACATAAAAAAAGATGTGAGTCATAATAGAAACCAGATTTGTTTTCCCACACAGCTCCCCTTCTTACCAGCTGAGTTACCTTGGGCAAGTCACTTTACTTCTATGGATCTCATTTCCTCATCTATAAAATGGGTGTGCTAATAGCTACTTCAAAGGGTTGTCAGGAGGATCAAAGTAGTATGTAAATACATAAGAAACATATAAGAGCTAAACTGATGCCTAAGGAGCTCTGGTGGCATAGTGCCTAAGGTATGTGACTGCTAACCAGAAGGTTGGTTGTTCAAACCCACCAGCCACTCTGCAGAAGGAAGATGCGGCAATGTATTTCCATAAAGATTTACCACCTCAGAAACCCGATGGGAGTTGATATGAGTCAGAACTGATTTGACAGATGTTGAGTTTGGTGGTTTTGGTTAACTGATGCCTGGCACATATTAACTGTAGTAGCAATAATATTATGCTTATATAACCATAATGAATATTACATGAACATCTAATTTACAGGTAAATTTTTTATTCTGATTTTCTAAGTAGAAGTTCAAACCTACTACATCTATTATAAAACTGATGTTAACTATCATTTTTAAATAAATTACCAACAGTGGCTTAAAGAGTAGGTTATTAAGTGTTTGACTTATACTAGAGAAAATGCTCTATTATGATTTTCTCCAACTAAATTGTTTATTCTAGAAGTCACTTTTAACTTGAGTTTGAGAATATTCTATAAATATACACATCTACATATACTACCAAATAATATATTTATGAATGAATATAATTTTAATTGACTGTAATAGATGTGTGAAAAACAAATGTGCATTGTTAGATCTTAAAAACAATGTTTTGTTTTCTGTATGTTTCAGTAGTTCTGTACAAATGAGCTGAAATTTTTTTGCACCTACTTTTATCATTAAGAAGTGCTCATGAACTATTCTTCTAGAAAGTACAGCTCTCCATCTCCTCTGAATGATTACTGTTGATGCTCTCATATTCAAAAACCTAAAAAAAGCAGCCATTGGAAAGCAATTTCAAATTACTTTAAATCTACTTAATATTTATTCTCTCTTTCCTTTAACAAGAGGAAAAAGAAAATATAAAATAAGAAAGGTGGTAACAAAATAAATGAAGACAAAAGGATAATTTATACTTACGTTCAAACAAAGAATTTTATACACACGCATGAATTGATACAATGAAAGAGAAATTTTGCAGTTATCTTGGCAATACTCCACTAGTGGGTAAATCATTATACCACTATTATGAAATTTAAGACTCTAGTATGACAAAGAATTTTGAAGAGGGGCAAAAAAGAATAATTACATAGATGTAGACAAAGTCTAGGTGTTGAAGGGTGGTACCAGATATAATGAAGTATAAAATCTGAGTCTATATTGTAAGTGGGTCTCTGTGCAGGTAGGCAGTGGTCAGGCAGTAGACAACTCGAGATTATGAGCAGCATCAGGGAAATGAGGAAGGGATGCTTACTTGGAAGGAAAGATCCATCAATGCCTAAATGGAAATCTACCAGAAATAGATAAAACTTGAGAAAGACAGGCTCTTTGATTTATTCTTGAAAATGTGGAAAAGACAGAAAGATTAACTTGTTGCCATGTTTCTTAGAAAATGAGACATTGGTCCTTAACAGTAGCAACTGTATTTTTATGTCAAGCCTTGATTCTACCAATAGAACTGATTTGAGAACTCTTCTAACACTAGTAAACTTAAACTATCTTTAAAACCATCACTGATACAATAATTGATCAATGCTGGGCACTGAAGAAAAATTCTTATGCTGTGAAGTAAAAAGTAGGTAATCTGGTAATAGTTTCTAAAAATATATGTAAAGAAATGTACTAGAAATAGGGAAATATAATTAGCATAGGCCGGTTGGTAATTAGGGTTTTGTTATTAAGTATGAATATAAAGTTAAAAGAAAAAAAAAGAGTAAGAAAACTTTCACCAGTAGTAAATAAGTCAATAACAAAATGGATCAATGCACTAGTAAGGAAACCAACACTTCCTTGATGCTTATACTCTTTCTACCCCTCATTTCTTACCTTTATCCCTATGAACCTGAATTAATTCTGTATAGAGTAAATGCATACACACATACAGTAAAACCTGTGAGAGTCAGAATTCGACAGGATGGACTTGCTTTTCCGAGTCCCTCAAGTTTTCTGCCTTTGACAGCATACAGTTTTATCAGTTTTCCATAACTCATATTTGAGTTTTTCTCTCATGGGTTTCCACCTTATACAAGTTCTGACTTTCACAAGTTATACTGTATGTGTGCATGTTTATGTGTCTATAAATATATATTACATAATTAAATTAGATATCATCAAGGATAAGTACTACCTCAAAAAATCAGACATATAACACATAGTTATATTATGTAATACATAGATACATACTGTTTAATTAATGGAAATAAAAGCAACAAAACCAATCATACAGATTAAGCATAGAAAACTTTTTTTTTTTTCCAAATCAATAAACAGTGTTATTTTACAAGGACCTGACTACCACATACTCATACTCTTTCTGTCATATATAGCTTTGATACATTACCGTGTCCGCTCCAGTTTGGTACAGAAGCAGCCTTCAATGATTCTAACAGCTTTTAATACAGCTAGATATTCTTTACGTGCTCTGTAACACCTATACCAGGCTTGAATCTTGCAGGCAGCTTTCATTTTATATAAAGAATTACTGGCTTTATATCTCCTCCACACAGCCTATGAAACACACAAGTTAAGCAAATATGCAATAAGTGCTCTATTTGTTGTAAACTCTAAGAACGCATATTAAAGACAATTAATAAGGTTAATACAAGGTTAGCACAGACAAAAATCAATTGCAAAACTATAGTCATGTCATGCTGTTCTATTGTTGCTGTTGTTATGTGCCATCGAGTCAACCCCGACTCGTAGTGACCCCTCCCTTGAGTTTCTGAGGCGGTATCGCTACAGAAGTAGATTGCCCAACCTTCCTTCTAAGGAGTGGCTGGTGGGTTTGAACCACCAGCCTTCTGGTTAGCAGTCAAATGCCTCAGGCACTATGCTACCAGAGCTCCTATTAGGCTCACTCATTCTGACACAAAGTGAGCCCTCCGAGTTATCCGATAATTAAGAGCACTGGTGCTTACTACAGTGAATGCCTACCATGTGTTTTGTCACACATACCCTATTGCTGGCTATCAGCTTGGGTCTAACACAACTCTAATCAATATTTAAAAATTGTAAAATATGCCCAGTATCTAGAAAATAAGATAAACAATGTCCTCACCATCCCAACCCATTTGGAAGAATGGAAGGAAACTGAACACAGTGGCCTACTCTACTCTCTGGAGAGGAATAGGAAGTACCCCACACACACACTCCATTCACTGTATGTACATCTTCAAATCTCTTTCTCACCTAAAGAAGAATGCTGAGAGCTCCTATCTATCAGAGAACTGCAAGAATTTCCAATTTTGACAATCTCGTGGCTGGCTAAATTTAAGTGACAGAGACCACTTCTTGAGCACTTAGCACTACACTAAGCACTTTTAGTCCTTACTGTAACATGAGGAAACTAAGCCCCAGAGAGTTTAAGTAACTTCTTGATGCAACATAGGGAGTATATGTGAAAACTAATTTATTTTATCTTTACAAATATCTTTTTAAGATTGTTATTATGGTCTCTATTTTACAGAAAAGGAAACTGAAGATGAAAGAGAAGAGACTTGCTACCATATAGTCAGCAAAGGGTAGTAAGATTTGAACCCAAGTCTGTTAAACTCCAAAACTGTAACAGACACTGCAGTCATACTTTATATTCGGATTAATCACTTTAGTTAATATGGCAAGAATTATATATGGGAAAAGCTACTCTCAGAATCCCCTTAACTCACTCAGCATATATTACATAGTTTTTATGTAAACAATCCTGAATATCAACATGTATGTATAAATGTATTCTGTAATATATAGCATACATACTGGTAGTTCTCAAGCCTTGCTAATCTACAGAATCATCTAGGAGCTTTTAAAAATCCTGATCCCCAGGTTGCTCCTTCAACCAACCCAATTAAATCAGGATGTCTCGGAGTGGGAGCTAGGCCTTGGCATTTTTCAAAGATTCCCGGTGACTGCAATGTGCAGCAAAGTTTGAGACCACTGGTATATTCTAAATACTGTGTGTGCAAAATATAAATTATAATTATATAAGTTAAAAAAAAACCTTTGCAACTTCATTAAGATTGTTGTTATTATTGTTTTTCTGCCAATCATAGCTTAATATAATCCTAAATAAAATAAAAACACTTTTTAACGCTGAACCTCTTGGCAGCATTTGGAAGTTGAACACATCTGCTTCCTAGAAACTGTTACATTCTTGATTCTTAGTTTCCTGATACCATAATTTCTTAGTTTTCCTCTTAATAATATGTGTTGACTTCTCTTCAATATGTCCTTAAATTCTGATGTTCTTCAGATATGCCAATCTTTCTTACCCATTTGCATTCTTCCCAAGTGATCCCATCACCCCCTTGACTTCAATTACCATGTGTATGCCAAGCCAAATTCTGAAATCCATACTATTCTCCTGAACTCCCGACAAACAAGCCAACTACCTACTGGACATTTCAACTTGGCCATCTGCTAGGTATATCAGACTTTATGTACCTCAAAATTCAACTCGTCATCAATTTCCAAACCGTGTCCTATGTTTGTACCGTATCTTGGTGAATGGCACCATCTGTCTAGTTACTTAAGCTATAAACATGGCACTATTCCTTGTTTATATCCTGCCAATTTTATCCTTGAAATTAAAGCCTCACAATCCCATATAGCTATACTGAACTTAGTATCTTTCACCTGACCTACAGCCATACAGTCTCCTAACTAGTCTTCACGCTTCTAGTTTTTGCTCTCTTCATAGTTCATCCTCCTTATTCTTGCCAGAGTAATTTTTCAAACATAAAAATATGATTCTGGCCTTTTTGTGTTTAAATTCCTCTATAGCTTCTTAGTCTGGTGGATAAAGATTAAATTTTTTTCCATGTTTATAAAATCATCCAGTCTTACTCCCTCTATCACTAGCCTAGTCTCATATTGCACTGTACATGCTATTAAGGAGCTCTGGTGGTGCAGTGCCTAAGGCATTTGACTACTAACCAGAAGGTTAGCGGTTCAAACCCATCAGCTACTCCGAAGAAGGAAGACAGGGGAATCTACTTCTGTAAAGATTTAACACCGCCCACCTCAGAAACCCAGTGGGAGTCACTATGAGTCAGAAATGACTCAAAGGCAGTGGCTTTGGCTCTTTGGAATTTTATACATGCTATTATTTTTTGGACTTTCTTCCATATCTCTTGTGAATGTAATACTCCTTACTATGTATTTTACATGGCTAATTTCAATTCATCTTTGAGTAAAATATCTCAACTTAAATCCATTTGCTCTAGGAAGCCTTCTCTGATCCTTGGAATAGGTTCCCTTTCTCTGTTTCTAGCAACACAATTATAATTGTTCTTCCTTGCTCAAATTCTTTGAGGACACCAACTAAATATAACTTATTCAGTCTATTCCATTCACCCAGTATAGTACTTTGCACACTGGAAGCACTTAGCATTTGTTGAATAAAGTATTATTTTAAAGCTTAGCAGCAACCCAACACATCACACATAGGTCCAAAGCCCAGTCTATTGTGGTAGTAGACAAAGAGCTTCAATAGATTTAAAACTTGGCTCTATCTACCTCTCTGTGCAACACTGGCAAGTTACTTAAACTCTCTTTAGTTTTCCTCATATTTCAAAATAGAGATAACATACCACATTTCTCACACAGTTGGAGAACAAATCAAACAAAATAATATGAAAGTGCTTTGGAAGCCATAAGTGCTAAACATTTTGAATAAAGGTTGTCTATCTATCCTAAGTAGCTTTGGTTAAGAAAGTGATAAAGAAATAGTTATCCTATTTGGCCTAGATTATGTAAAATAGAACTTTACCTTAGCTTAACATTTCTACTTAACAATAATAACTTTGCTAGAGAGTTTCCATCAATCAGACTATACTCTCAAAACTTCTCCAAGAGTACTAAAATTAACACCTACTGAAATGTGCCAGCCTTAGGCTGACCATGGCCAGAACAATCCCAGCTCTGTGTGGTCCTGACTTAATTATTATTGGTGCCCCTTTTCTCACTCCCCAAAATTTCCCACTTGAGAAGATAAATAAAATGGTCACTCAGTTAAGTAGTATTCTTTATAACCTGCTTAAGCTGATTTTATAAATTCTAATACTGATTTTGTGAATTCTAGTGTTGGTTAAAAAAAAGAATCTGTTTTACGATAAAATTAAATGTATAAATACCTGTATTTTTATGGTGCTATCTTTAATTTTCTGAAACTTCTTTTTCTGTATAAATCCTTTCATTCTCACTTGAATAATGATAACACTGCTCCTGATTTGTAAATAAGCTTGTCTTTGATATTTTACACACAGAAATGCTCTGTAATGATTTTGTAAAACCAGTGCTGCTTTTCTATACAACAAAAACTGTTTTCTGGTTTGCCATGTCCTGAAATACTGCTGTAAAGTGATAACAGCTCTTCTTTGCCGAGCAAATCTTCTCTGATACACAGCCATGTGAAGGAAGGACTGGATTCTTAGGGCAGCACACTTCTGCATTTCCAGTTTTCTTGTGACCATTTTACGAAAAGCTTTTTGAATCGTCACTACAGCCTTTCTTTGAGAGCGATACTCTGCTTTCTGTGAATGAGCCAGTAGACAAGCTTTATACCATGTTTGAATCCTAACAGCTGCACCTCGAACAGCTTTATATTGAGTTTGAGTTCTGTAACAGCGGAATGCAGACTGGATAACAATGGCTGCCATCTTTCTGTCAGATGTGTTTTTCAATTTCTGTCTAACTTTCATGCCTCTAAAAGCAGCCTGAATAGTTTGTGCAGATTTCTGTACTGCTAAAAATCTATTTCTTTCCATTTTTACTCTAACATAGGACCTATAATAATTCTGTATAACAATGATTGCAGTTTTCTTTGCTTGATACACAACTCTGGCCCTGTACATTCTGTAGAATGACTGAATTAGCATGGCAGCCAGGTGCATTCGCTGGATATCCTTTCGTACCCTAAAGCCTCTATAAGAAGACTGTATACAAATAACCGCTTGGGTATGCCTTTGCATTGTAAACTGGAGATAATGCCTCCTTCCCTTGAAGTGCTTCTGAACAACAGTGGCAGCCTGACGCTCTCTCTGTCTTTGCTTCCCAACGTTTATGCCCTGGAAAACTTCCTGAATACAAGTTGTTGTTTTCTTGAGTGCACAGTTTTGAAGTGTTTTCTGCTTGTTTTTATTTGCTCTATACTTTCTTTGTATTACTTTTGTAGCCCACTGAAGCTTTTGGTAGAAATTACACTGCCTATACATTCTGTATGTGCTTTGTATTACAATAGCTGCTCTGTGCTTCTCCCATAAAAGCTGTCTTGCTTTCATTCCCTTATAAGCAGCCTGAATGACCACAGCAGAATGTTGTTGCCTGATAGAGTTTTCTGTCTGCAATTTTGCAGCTCTATATGCTCGATAATGGTGCTGGATTAGAGTTGAGGCTTGTTTACAACTTTGAAATCTCACATACATCCTGTGCATTCGGAAAGTGGCCTGGATGAGGACTGCTGCCTTGTGCATCTCTTGCATCTTTTTCTTTACCATCAATCTTCTGTACGATGACTGGATTTTAATGACCGCTTTTTGTAACTGTACAGCTTCTTGTAAGCAATGTCTTGCACAAACATTTGCACGGTACTTTTTCTGAACCCAAATAGCAGTTTTCTTGAGAGACAGAAATCTTCTTCTCATCATAAAAGTTCTAAATCTCCTCTGAATAAGGGTTGCTGCTAAATGCTTATTTTTCAAATGTCTTCTAGCTTTCATTCCCCTAAAAACAGCCTGAATGCATATGACTGAGTTTCTTAACTTATTATACCTTTGAAATTGTATATTTCTTTCCTTTACTGCCCGGTATCTTTGCTGTACTGTTTTTGCTACCTTCTTTAGCTTACTAAAATACTTCTGCTGTCTGTACCTTCTATAGTGAGACTGAATGACTGCTGCTGCAATATGCATCTTTCTTAGACTCTGTCTGACTCTTAAACCTCTAAACCTTGCCTGAACTATATTAACAGCTTTCAAAATTGTCAAGTACTTTTCCCGCTGTATTTTACCCTGACAGTATGCTCTATATTTTACTTGAATTACAATAGCTGCTGTTCTCATTGCATGGTATCTTATTTTTGACTGGTGCATTTTAAACATGGCTTTAATAAAAGTGGCTGCCATGTGCATGTGTCGAATACACCTCCTTGCTCTGATACCTCTATAAACAGCTTGGATCTTAATTGCTGCATTCTTTAAATTAAGATAGTCCCTACGCTGTTGTTTTGCCATGTTAATATCTCGGTACCATCTCTGAATTGCAATAGCTGAAGCTCTCTGGGTTGCATATTTCCTTTTTGCTTTGTATGCTTTATATTTAGCTTGTATAATGATTGCGGCTTTGTTGCTCTCTTTCACTTGTTTTTTCACTCTTGCACCTTGGTAACATGATTGTAAAGTTACTATAGCTGCTTTTGTTTTCAAGTACAAATGATGCTGTTTATGTCCAATACAGTAAGCCCTATAACTCATTTGAATCCGAAGGGCAGCTTTTCTCATGGTTCTCCACTTCTTTTGTTGCACATACATTCTATAGTATGACTGTATGATAACTGCACATTTGTATTGCCTTTGAATCTGTCTTCTCACCTGTTTTCCTTTCCAGGTAGCCTGAAGCATCAGTGCTGCATTTCGGAGTTCAACATACTCTGTACGTAACTTCTTTCCTACAGTCCTTGCTCTCAGATGTTGCTGGATGACCAGTGATGCTCTTTTTAATAATCTAAACTGTTTCTGGGCCTTGGTCATTCTAAAAGCAGACTGAATCTTCATTGCAGCATTATGTTCTCTTCTGATCTGCTTCTGAACTTTCCAGCCACGATAAACAGACTGAAGAAATATTACAGCTGCTCGTGTCTTTAAAAAAAGAGTTCTTGTATTATGAACAGTCTTGTATGCCCTGTACCATCTCTGAATCTTGATAGTAGATTGAAGCACAGATTGATACTTCACCCTTTTACTATAGCCTCTAAAAGCAGTTTGAATTTGAAGAGCAGCTATAGATTGTTGTTTGATTAGTTGGCGTACTTTATAACCTCTGTAAGCTGCCTGTAAGCAGGTAGCAGCTCTTTTGACTTGCAAGAAACTTCTCCTCTGATTCACTTGTGCTTTGTTTGCATGGTAGTAATTCTGAATGATAATAGTCCCTTTATAAATTTTCAGATAGTACTGCCGTATCTTTCTCATTCTGAAATAAGATAGTAGCAAAATAGCAGCTTTTCTTTGCAACCTCATCTGCTTTCGGACCAGATATCCTCTAACGAAAGCTTGTAGTTTGATACAAGATTTCTGCACCTGCATATATTCTTCTCTCTGCAGTGCAGCCAGTTTTTTGGAACGATACCATTGCTGGATACACAGTGCTGCTTCTCTTAAATGTAAGTATTGTTTACGTGTTTGCTTCATCTTGGCAATTGACTGTAACTTTATTGTTGCCTTTTTTAGGTTCATAAATTTTTTATGGGAAGTATAAGCCCGATAATATGACTGAATCTTTATAACAGATGTCAGGATGTGAATAAACTTTCTTCTAGCTTGCATCCCCCTATATGCAGACTGTAGAACAATGACAGCAGAACGTGTTTTCTGATAAGATGCTAGAACTTTCCTGGATGAAATGTAAACTCGGAAATGAGCCTGAATTGTAAGGGCAGCTTTCCTCATCTTCTTATATTTCTGTAGTTGTTGATTTTTTCTTATGCGTGCCTGCAATTTGATAACAATCTTCTTAAGGTTTAGAAATTGAAGTTTTTCTTGTCTCATTCTCCAATAGGACTGAAAAACAAAAGCAGCTCTAATCTGTCTGTGTAAATTACGCACTTTCATTCTCCTGAAAGCAGCCTGCAGTAGAATGGCTGCAGCCTTTTTCTGCAAATACTGGGTACGTTCAATCTTTCCCTTCACATATGCTTTGTAGTACTTTTGGATAGTCAGAATAGACTTTTTCTTTCTTTTATATAACTTTTGGGCTTGAAAGCACCTAAATCTTCTCTGAATTATAACAACACTAGATCTAATATGAGCATATTTCCGTAATTCTTTCTGCATTCTATACCATGACTGAATGACAACAGCAGATTTCTCTTCTTTAGCTCGTTTCCTAACTTGCTGTTCTCTAAAAGCTCTTTGCAATATTATCGTAGCTTTTAATTGTAATTGCATCTTACGTCGCTTCCATCTTCTGAACATTAACTGGATTCTAAGGGCTGACAATTTTAACATTTTATACATTTGTTGATCTTGTTTTCTCTTGAAATAAGCACGCCAATACCTTTGAATTACAACTATAGCCCATAGATACTGTTTATAAGAAGTAACAGCAATTATCATTCTTATCCTAGATTGCAGGATGATGGAATAATATTTCAATTTCAGAAATCTTTTTCTAGTGGAATATCTTCTCCAATACCCCTGAGAAAGGTAAGAAAAGACATAAAGTAAAATAGATAAAGCTTTCTATAGTTAATACCTTTGAAAATTCTAATTTTTCTAGTATTCTACTTAAAACTTAATACATGGCACTAAAAACTCAATATATTTTTGTAAAAGTCACTTACCTCTTTTGTTTGTAGTTAAGTTTATATATGGATACAGCTGTGGCCAATGCACACATCCTTGCCTCAATTTTAATTATACTTATACTGCATTTGTATTCCAGAGTCATAAGAAATAGAAGCATGTTTATATTTTACCAGAAGCAAGAATCAAAAATTTTTTGATCCTTATTAATTCTAATTATTTTCTATGAATCTAGTTCTTATATTTTCCCTTTATTTCAAGGTTGTTATGTTATAATTATTAGTAACTGTTTAGGTGAGAGTTTCTATACTAACCTATTACAGGCTGGAAAATATAGGAATTTGAGAGATAAACAAGCTGGATCACTCTCGGAATCATTATTTTCATTAAGAAGAAAGTACTTCCGTTCCTCTTATTTAGAAATTATAGATACGCAGCTAAGAGTAGAATTCAGGAAAGATGTGAGTAGTGATAAACTGCTTGTCTCTTGAAAAGCCATGGCTGCACTCTTCCTATTCCACCCTACATTCCCTGACACTTTAGTTAATCCACCAATGAGGTGGCTCAACAGAAAGGGCTATAAAGTCTCAAGCTGATTCCAGTTTCCAGTATCTAAATGACCCCAGGATACTGGTGAACAAGCTCTGGATGTTTTACTGGCAATAAGACCCATTCCTTTGTCCAAAACATTCCCAACTTTACCAAAATTGCAAGGGTGTTCCCTATTGCATCTTACTTTACTTACACATAAAAAGCAGCATAGGAGCTGGATTCCTCCCTCACCTATAACTACACATTATGCACAGAGCGGTGCTTGGTCCAAGCACACCGGTCCATCGGTGAGGAGAAGTAGAGAGAACACGTGCACTCTGCTGAATGCTCCCCAATAAACACTGCTTTCTTCCTCTACTATGCGTAACATGTGGTTTTGTTCCCTAGGCTTCAGCCTGACAAGAAATGATGTTTACTTTGTATTATTTCTCTTATCATGAACTTTGTACAATTAAACATTTTTCTGATGACAGTTCAGCTTGCTTATGCAAAATGCCTTTGCTACCTTAAAAGAAATAGGAAAAACAAAGCACAAATAATATTATGAGTTGGAGAATACATACCCTCAATCTTTTTTCCCCATATATTTATTTGTCAATGAACTTGAGGATACATAATGTTGATTACCTAGTCTTAACTAGAGAGAAAAGTCTGGGTGGCAGGGGGGAGGCGGAAAAATGAACAGAGCCTCAGGGGTGTGGTGGCAATATCAAATAATCTAACATTTGTGTCAGCAGTTGTCCTCCAGGGTGAATAGGAAGAATGTAGTGTAGAAAAGAACTTTTGAAGAAATAATGGCTCAAATCTGCTTAAATTTCACAATAGACATAAAATTACAAACAAAAACTCAGAAGTTTGGCCAGACATGAACTGCTGAAAATTAATAACAAAGAAAAACTAAATGCAGCCAGAAAGAAATGACACATTACTTCTAGAGAAACACTCTACCCAACAATAGCAGAATACACACACATTCTTTTTATGTACACATTTAACATTCACCATGATTAAATGAAAACAAATCTACTGCCATTGAGTCAATTCTGACTCATAGCAACCCTATAGGACAGAGTAAAATTGCCCCATAGGGTTTCCAAGGCTGTAAATCTTTAAGGAAGCAGGCTGCTTTATCTTTCTTCCATGGTGGAGTTAGTGGGTTCGAAATTTTTGGTTAGTAGCCGAATACTTTAACCACCAGAACTCCTTCACCATGATTATGGATCAGCAAATTTTTCTTTAGAAGGCCAGACAGTAAATATCTTCAGTTTTGTAGGGTATTTTCTGTTGGAAAAACTCAATTCTGCTATGTTGTTATGTGCCGTTGAGTTGGACCTGACTCATAGCAACCCTTCCTTGGGTATCTGAGTTGGTATCACTATGGAAGTAGATTGCCCAACCTTCCTTCCAAGGAGTGGCTGGGGGGGTTTGAACCATCAGCCTTCTGGTTAGCATTCAACTGCCTTAGGCACTATGTTACCAGAGCTCCCAAGTCTGCTATAGGAATATAAAACATATAAATGGGTATAGCTGTGTTCTAGAAACTACATTTACAAAACCACGTCATAGATCAGATTAGCCCATCAACAATACTTTGCCCACCCTAATCAAAGTAGGCCTTATTTGTCATAAAACCAACCTTAATGAATTTAAAAGAACTGAAATCATATAAAGTGTATCCTCTGATTATAATGAAATTAAAGTAGAAATCACTAAGAGAAGGATACAGAAAAATCTCCAAACACTGGACAGTAAACAACATACTCTTATTCCATTGGTCAAAGAAAAATCTCAAGGGAAATTAGAAAATAGTTTGAACTGAATGGAAATGAAAATATACGATATCAAATTATGTGGTATGCATAAAGCAATACTTAAAGAGAAATGATATCTTTAATTTATCATATCGAAAGAATTAATTACCTAAGCTTTTCCCTTAAAAGAAGCCCTAGAGGTGCAGTGGTTAACACTCAACTACTAACTGAAAGGTCAGCAGTTTGAACCCACCAGCCACTCATGGGAGAATGATGAGGCAGTCTGCTTCCACAAAGAATACAGCCTTGGAAACCCTGTGGGGCAGTTCTACTCTGCTCTATGGGGTCACTATGAGTCAAGGTCAGTTCAACAGCAGGTTTGTTTTTTTCCCTTAAAAAGTTACAAAAAGAGCAAAATGAAACTAAAGCATAAGAAATGAAATAATCAAGAGCAGAATTCAATAAAACTAAAAATAGAAAACCAATATAGAGAATTCAATGAACCCAAAGGCTTGTTCATTGAAAAGATCAATAAAATTAATGAACCTGTAGCAAGAGTAATAAAGGAAAAAAAGAAGACATAAATTGCCAATAAACCAAAAACAAACAAACAAAGAAAAAACCCAAACTCACTGCCATCGAGTCTATTCCAACTCATAGCGACCCCCACTGGGTCTCTGAGGCAGTAAATCTTTACAGAAGTAGATTGCCCAGTCTTCCTTCTGCAGGGTGGCTCATGAGTTTGAACCACCAACCTTCCAGTTAGCAGTCAAATGCCTTAGGCACTACCAATACTAGGAACGAAAGAGGATCTATTACAATAGATATCTAAAATGGTAAAAGGATAATAAAGGCATAAATTTGACAAGTTAGATGAAATGGGTCAATTCTTTGAAAACCACACACTAACAAAGGTCACTGAGAATGATTTAATCCTATAATAATTTTTTTTAATAGAATTAGTAGTTAAAAACTTCCATATAAAGAAATATCCAGGTCATGACGGTATCATTGTTGAATTCTTCCAAACTTGTAAAGAAGAAATAATGGCAATTCTACACAATCTCTTCTAGAAAAGTTAACAGAAAAGGAAAACATATAACTTGTTTTATGAAGACAGTATCACCCTGATACTGAAAAACGTAAGAAAAGAGTTTAAGAAAACGGATCAATATGCCTCATGAACAGAGTTGCAAAACTCTTCAACTAAATATTAACAAATGGAATCAAGGAATATATGAAAAGAATAATATACTAAAGATATTTTATCCCAGATTACATTAATTCAATATTACATGCTGAACACAGAAAAGAGTTATATAGGTAGTAAACCACCAAAAATGAAACTAATTATTATAAAGTCAATTCCAACTCATAGCAACCCCCACTGGGTTTCCAAGGCTATAAATCTTTATGGAAGAAGACTGCCTGATCTTTCTTCTGCAGAGTGGCTGGTGGGTTCGAACCACCTTGGTTAGCAGCCAAAAACCACTACAGGTATTAAATATTTGTTAAAATTAAATATTAGAGGATTCAAAATGGAGTCTCGTCAGTAATCACTACGCTATTTCCCTCTAGCATCTTAAGGCTTGAAAAATTAGGTACAGCAGTTTGAATTAAGGATTCTGGTGCTCTGATCAGCTCACTGAGTAAGAGTGCACCAAACTCAGAGGAGTAGAATTAGGGAGGAGAAAGGTACAGGGGAAAAAAAAATAAGAAGATCCATCCTGCGGAGCGCTGACAGGCAGCAGAGAAAGGACATCGAAGACTTTCCCGGGGAGTGACTGGCAGGCGAGAATGGCCATCTGACCTCCCTGGGTTAAGGCAGAAGACACACCACACCAGCATACCAGCAATCATCCCAAGGATCTACATTTAGCACCTGATTTTATTGGTAACTTGGGTCACCTAGGTGCAAATGGGGATGTCCAGCACCACTGAAACCTGAGCAGAGTCCATTAGTACTGCAAGAGGGCAGGCCCGGGGAGGTGTCCCCACAGTGGATCACTGAGAAGGGTTCAGTCAGCTTAGTGGCATTGACAGGCCTATGATTAACTTTATCAGTAATATTGGGATGACAGATTACTAGCATCATGCTCCTGATTCCAGTGCTGATGCAACCAAGCGGATCTATGGCACCGTGGGTGGGTGGACACACAGAGGAACTCCCCAGGTAGCTCGTGGTCTGGGCAGGTGGGGCCAGCACCACAGGCAGGTGGGGCAAGACAGAGGAACCCCTGCAGTGGATTGCAGAGCTGGAAAGTTGTCTTAGGTTGGCTTGTTGGAAGTGAGGGGCCTCAGGAGTGGGGTTTTTGCGTGTGTCTAAGCCTGATGGAAAGTGGCGACTTCCTAACAACTCGAGTCTTTGACGAAATTGAGCTGCGGGCCTATAAATAACAGTACGACGTCATCAATAGCAGCCTGCTCAAAGCCCTAGAAATCACCCCTAGCAACAGCAAGCTTTCCTTCATCCACTCTCACCTTCTCCACCAATAACTACTCATCCGATACAAGAAATCACATTCAGCCACCATAATTCCTCCCGGTTTAAATTCTAAACCCTCTTTACAACAAAGAGAAACCCGTATCCACATTCCACACAGTGATTGCACCATCAAAAACAAAATGGCAGAGCAACCAGCATACCTGAATTAATAACTGAAACAATAAAATACACCACCTTCACCTTTTCAAAATACTAAACTATATAAACAAGACAAAAGAAATCAATACATAACCAACAGTTAAAGACAACCTCAAAATGTCTAGGAAACAACAGGCAGTCTCAAACAAACAAAAAGACAGGACAGAAGCAAAACAACAAAAAAAGGTCTCATGAAACATGGAGGAAGAGGAGACAATAGAATTATCTGAGAAGCAATTTAGAAGATATGTTTCTAGAGCTTTACAAGAACCTAAGGAAATCCCAAACAGAAACAAGGACAACACATACAGTTCCCTGGAAGAACTCAGGAAAATCATTCAAGAACAAAATATCAAGATTAATGCACAATCACAACTCATACAAAAACAGCAGTTAGAAATCCAGAAGATGAAAACCAAAATTATGGAATTACACAACACAGTAGAAGCACAAAAGAGTAGGTTAGAACTGGCTGAAGAACACATATCTCAACTAGAAGACAAATCCCTGTACACAAGCCTCAATGAAGAAAAATCAGAATAAAGATTTAAGAGAAATGAAGTTGTTGTTGTTAAGTGCCATCGTTTCCGACTCATAGCGACCCCATGCACAGCAGAACAAAACACTGCCCGATCCCGCACCAGCCCCACAATCCCTGCTATACTTGAGCCCATCATCACAGCCACC
>NW_006921662.1:1354664-1362775 GCF_000298275.1 Orycteropus afer afer
ATGTTGCAGCTCTTTCCCAGTCCTATTTTGAGAGCCTTTTAGCCTAAACGGACTATTCCTAAAGGTGCGTGGTAATGTACCAAACAGTGTTTCTTTGCTATTCATAAGCAAAATGAATAGGACCTAAGAATTATACGGGATGACATGAAAAGAAACCACATAAGACTCATTGGAATTTCAGAACAAGAGGTGGAAAAAATCACCAAGAAAATTGTGGAAGACCTGCTAACAGAAAACTTCCCCCATATCATGAAAGAAAAAAAGATATTTGCCCAAGAAGTTCATAGAATCCCACACAAGATAGACCCCAAGAGAAAAACACCAAGGCGTATTAAAATCAAACTCTCCTAAACCAAATATTTTGGTTTAATTCCCAGAAACAAATGAGAATGAAGATAGATCACACCAAAACCAATGGGACACAGCAGTATTCAGAGGACAGTTTATAGCAATAAATGCATACATCAAAAAAGGGGAAAGAAACAAAATCAACAAAGAAAATACTTTGAGAGCTGCCCAGGACAAAAGAAATATTACTTATAATAATCAAACAGCTAGGCTGAGCTCCAACTGCTCAGCAGAAACCATGTAGGCAAGAAGACAATGGAATGGCATATATAAAATACTGAAGGAAACAAACCTCCAACCAAGAATCCTATATCCAGAAAAATTATCCATCAAATATGAGGCCAAAATCAAGGCATTCTCAGACAAACAGAAATGAAGGGATTTTGTGAAAACCAGAAAAACCCTCTAACAAATGCTTAAGGAAGTTTTTCCAATGGAGAACCCACAACAGAGATCAACAAAATCAGGATACATGGCATCAACACTAAAACCAAATCAGAAAGAGAAACTCAAAATAAGACTATAAAACATTGTACACTAAAAACCAAGGAAGTCAATCAGCACACAACAACAGCAACTAACCTATCAGAAGGAATAAAACTTCAAGGTACAAATTTCCAAATGGAGAGGAAAACAGGACAATGTCTTCACAGTATGCACAGTTCTAAAAATGTAGAGACAAGAATATAGTCCTGGGTAACCACAGAGAAAAATAAAAATCCCCGTAAGCAAATCCTGAAGGAAGGAAAACATACGGGTTTAATAAGCACAAAACCAACAATAAAGAAGAAAAAGAAGAAAGCATTAGCCAACAAACTGAACTCAGCACAGGAAAGTATATGGACCAAGGAAACACCAACAACATGACAAAAAAACACAACAGAATGACAGCAATCAATCCAGATCACTAATCATACTCAATGTGAATGGACTAAATGCACCTATCAAGAGAAAGAAAGTGGCAGACTGGATAAGAAAAGAAGAGACTCATCGATACACTGCCTACAAGAGACCCACCATATATACAAAGATAAAAACAAATTAAGAGTTAAGGGATGGAAAAATAAATACCAAGCCAAAGGAAACCAGAAAAGAGCAGGAGTAGCAATATTAATTTCTGACAAAATAGACATTAAGGTATAAAACATCATAGAGACTAAGAAGGATATTATATGATGCTAAAAGGATCAATTGACAAAGAAGACATTACAATAATAAATATTTATGCATCTAATGAAAGTGCTCCAAAATATGTGAAGCAAATATTAACTGAATTAAAAGGGATAATAGACAAATCTACAATAGTATAGGAGACTTTAACACACCACTTTCAAAGACGGACAGGTCAACTAGAAAAAAACTCAACAAAGATACAGAAGAACTCAACAATACAATCAACCAACTAGACCTCATAGACATAAACAGAGCATTTCACCCAACAAAAGCACAATTCACATTCTTCTCCAGGGCACATGGATACTTCTCCAGAATAGACCATATGTTAGAACATAAAACAAGCCTCAATAAATTCAAAAGTATTGAAATACGACAAAGCATCTTCTCGGACCACAATGTTATAAAATTACAAATTAATAATAGGAAAAGCAAGGAAAAAGCATCAAGCATATGGAAGCTGAACAACTCACTGCTCAAAAACTACTGGGTAATAGAACAGACAAAAACTCAAATAAAAAAATTCCCAGAAACAAATGAGAATGAAGATAGATCACACCAAAACCAATGGGACACAGCAAAAGCAGTACTCAGAGGACAGTTTATAGTAATAAATGCATACATCAAAAAAGAGGAAAGAAACAAAATCCACACTCTAATTCACTAACTCCAACAACTAGAAATAGAACAACAAAAGAATCCTACAGTACCTAGAAGCAAGGAAATAATAAAGATCAGAGCAGAAATAAATGAAACAGAAAACAAAAAAACATAGAGAAAATCAACAAAAAAAAAGGTGGTTTTTTGAAAAGATTAATAAAATCGATAGAACATTAGCAGACCTAACAAAAGAAAGAGAAGATTCAAATCACCAGAATTGTAAACAAAAATGCTGTCATCACAACAGAACCAACTGAAATAAAAAAGATACTGATAGAATATTATGAAAAACTGTACTCCAACAGAATTGAGAACCTAGAAGAGATGGACAAGTTTCTAGAATCACAAGACCTACTTAAACTATCCTACTCAGAGACAGAATTCTTGAACAGACCTATAAAAAATGAACAAATTGAACAGGTCATAAAAAAACTTCCCACAAATAAAAGCTCTTGCCCTGATGGCTTCACTGGAGAATTCTATCCACTATTCAGAAAAGAGTTGACACCTATGCTACTCAAGCTATTCTAGAATATAGCAAAAGATGGAATATTCCCAAACTCATTATATGAAGCGAGCATAACACTAATACCAAAACCAGGGAAAGACACCACTAGAAAGGAAAACTACAGACCAATATCCCTAATGAACATAGATGCAAAAATCTTTAACAAGATCCTAGCCAACAGAATCCAACAACATATCAAAAAATTAATACACCTGGACCAAGTGGGATTCATACCAGGCTTGCAAAGGTGGTTCAACATCAGAAAATCAATCAATATAATCCACCACATAAACAAAACAAAAGGAAAGAACCATATGATTATATTAATCAATGCAGAAAAGGCACTTGATAAAATCCAACATTCATTCTTGTTCGGAATTCTCAGCAAAACAGGGATAGAAGGGAAATTCCTCAACATAATAAAGTGTATACATGCAAAGGCAACGGCCAACATCATTGTTAATGGAGAAAGAATCAAGACATTCACCTTACCAATGGGAACCAGACAGGGATGCCCTCTATCATCACTTCTATTTAACATTGTATTGGAAGTCCTGGCCAGGGCAATAAGGCAAGAAAGAGAAATAAAAGGCATACAATTTGGCAAAAAGGAACTAAAACTATCTCTATTTGTGGATGATATGATCCTGTACATAGAAAACCCAAGGGACTCAATAAAAAAACTACTGGAACTAATAGAGAGGTTCAGTAAAGTGGCAGGATACAAGGTCAACATACAAAAATCAGTCAGATTCCTCTACACCAACAAAGAATCCTCTGATAAAGAAATAAGGGAAACAATACCATTTACTATAGCTACTAAAAAGATAAAATATCTAGGAATATTCCATTACTAGGAATATATCCTAAAGAGGTGAGAGATAGCACACAAACAGACATATGTACACCTATGTTCATCGCAGCACAATTCACTATAGCAAAGAGATGGAAACAACCTAAATGCCCATCAGTGGATGAGTGGATAACCAAATTATAGTATATGCACACAATGGAATACAATGCTACATTAAAGAACAATGAGGGATACACGAATCATTTTACAACATGGATGAACCTGGACAACATTATGCTGAGTGAAATAAATCAATCACAGAAAGATGAGTACTGTTTGAGCCCATTACTGTAAAAAGACAAAGAAGGGTTTACTTGGGAAAGGGAACTCACTTAGTAGGTTACCAGGATGGGGAGGGAAGGGGAGGGATTAATTTCAGGCTAGTTGGGGCCTACTCGCTGAAATGGGTGGGGGAGGGATATATGGAAAGGATTTGTGACACCGAATTGTGCACATAAGATGTAGATGACAGATGCTAATACCAACCAATGTGTCTATAATACTGCATTGCTGTTAACACCAAACACCAGGCTACAGATAAACACATAAACACCTGAGATGATAAGACGGGGGTCAGTGAACGGAAGTATGTATACTCTAGACCAAGGATAGATTCAGCTGAGGCTAATCTTGCACAGACACCAGTGATACAAAATACCTGCAGTCCTTTTAGAAAAAACAGAAGACAGACACAGAATAATCCCTCACAGACAACCAGACAGTATGGGAGAGAGATCCTAGATCTACCATCTTAGGACCATAGTACTGGGGGACACCAGACTTAGTTAGCACAACAAAATACATAAAAGCCTTGCTCCACATCCTACGTTGGTGAGTAGTGACTGGGGTCTTAAAAGCAAACACTTGGAAGCAATCAGCTATAGGACACGAAGGCCCTTGAGACCAGAAGAAGTAGATGGTGCCCAGCTACCAATGCCAACCACTCAGGAAAGGATCAAATCTGGAGATCCTGTATAAAGTGGGAGGGAAAATGTGGAACAAAATCCAAAAACTCAATAATGACCAGAATTACTGGTCCGATGAAATCTGGTGAGATTCCCGATACTATGGCCCTGGAATACATTCTGTGCCTGGAATAAAATGCACCACCAGGGGCTGGATCTCAGCCCAATAGTTAACAAGATGTACATGCAGACCACTCAAACTAGGGTGATGCACCCACATACTCTAGGGTAATACATCCCTTAGAGCAATAGACCATGGGACACCAGAGGACCAACATTCAAATTGAGTAAATGCAGGATAAACAGGAATGCATAAATATGAGGCACACAGGGGGAAGGTTACAGGGTAGGAAGGGGAGGAGACTGGGTTAGGGTTAGACATGGTAAATGGGGAATGAAACTAAATGTACACGTAACGTTGAATGTAAAACAAGCTCTTAAAATAAAAACAAATATGGCATATGCATATAACGTGAAAAAAAATTAAATATTAGAGAACATACAGAACCCTACAATATAATCATTTAAAACTTTATTATAATAATTTTATTTTCTTGCCTAAAAATATCATTAAATATATTTTTAAAATTAAAAAAATTAGTCTAGGATACTATACCTGAATAATTGATGCTGATCTATTTTCAATTTTTTCCAATTTTTCCTTTTTTAACATTAGTAATTTTCTCTGGGCTAAAAATCGTCGCCAGTATTTCTGAATGATCAGTGCTGCATTAACTTCTTTCTTCAGTCGTTGTTTAGTTAGAAAATTGATTATAGCTAACTGAATAATTCTTGCAGCTTTGTCTCTCTCCTTAAAAAAAAACAAAAGATGAAACATAGCAAATATGAGTTAAGCACTTATTCACTTAAACTCCTAAATTATTCTTTGTAAGAATATAATCTGTTAAACATAAATCAAATTGATCCCAGAAATGAAATGCCCCCAGACTTACTGTAAGATATGTTCATCTTTGAAATACAGATATCTGTGGGCATGTTCAAAGGACTGATAAGTAGGGTTGCAGATATATTTGCACAATGAAACAAAGATTCCTAGGAAACTTCATCCTAAAATAAGCATCTTAGACATGTTTGATCTATCACAGCTCCTCTGTAATCAGGATAAAGACAATTTGAAGTGTAATCAGGTATGTTTCTCAGATTGGCTCCAGTGAATTCATGTTTGACTTTCAGGAGAGAAAGTATTAAAAAATAGAGAAAGAAACTACAAAAATAAACAAAATGCCTTAGTGTGAGGTGGTATTGCTTTGTTATAATCTGAACAAAGGAACTCACAAAAGAAAAGCAAAACACCCTTTTTGGCATAGAACTCACTGTGGATAAGCCATAGTGACTCAAGAGAACAGGATAGAGTTTGGGTCTGATTAGCAATGTACAAGCTGGTCAAAAGGATCAGCAGCCAAAGAAGAGTGAGCTGCACTGGGAGCTCCTGAAGCCCAAGCCAAACCCACTGACAACTGAGTCAATTCTGGCTCATAGTGACTCTATAGGATTGAGTAGAACTGTCCCATCAGGTTTCCAAGGCTGCCAATCTTTATGGAAGCAGACTCCCTCATCTTTCTCATGTGGAGGGGCTGGTGGGTTCGAACTGCCAACCTATTGGTTAGCAGCTGAATGCCTTAACCACTGTGCCACCAGAGCTCCTATTTCAGACTTGTTGTTGTTGTTGTTATTTGCCGAGGAATCGGCCCCGACTCATAGCGACCCCTCCTTCGGTTTCCAAGGCAGTATCACTACGGAAGTAGGATTGCCCAACCTTCCTTCCGAGGAGTGGCTGGTGGGTTTGAACCGCCGGGTTTGAACCGCCAGCCTTCTGGTTAGCAGTCAAGTGCCTTAGGCACTATGCTACCAGAGCTCCCTATTTCAGACTAGTACCCTGCATATCTCTATTATTGTTACTTCTGGTAATGAACAATTATGAATAATAACAGATATTGAATACTTACGGGGTGCCAGGTACTATTCTCAAAACTTCATGTTGTTGTTAGGTGCTTTTGAATCATGTCTGACTCATAGCAACCTTATGCACAGCACAACGAAACACTGCCTGGTCCCACACCAGCTCCATGATCCTTATTATACCTGAGCCCATCGTCACAGCCACTGTGTCAATCCATCTTGTTGAGGGCTTTCCCCTCTTTTGTCTTCTCCAGGGAATGGTCCCTTTTAACAACATGACCAAAGTAGGTAAGACGAAGTCTGGCCATTCTCACTTCCAGGGAGCATTTCAGCTGCACTTCCTCCAGGATGGATCTGTTAGTTCTTTTAGCAGTCCATGGTATTTTCAGCATTCTTCACCAGCACTACAAATCAAAAGCATCAATTCTTCAGTCTTCTTTACTCATTGACCAGCTCCTACATGCATACGACGCGATTGAAAATACGATGGCTTGTGTCAGGCATACCTTAGTCCTTAAGGAGACATCCTTGCTCCTCAGCACTTGTAAAAGGTCCCTTGCAGCCAACTTGCCCAGTGCTATATGTTGTCTAATGTCCTGGCTGCTGCTTCCATTGGCATCAATTGTAGAACTAAGAAATGTGAAGTCTTTGACAACTTCAATCTTTTCTCCATTTACTGTGATGCTGCTAATAAGTCCAGTTGTGAGGATTTTTGTTTTCTTTATATTGAGATGTAATCCATACTGCAGACTGTATTCTTCTATCTTCATCAGTAAGTGCTCAAGTCATCCTCACTTTCAGCAAGCAAAGTTGTGTCGTCAGTGTATCGCAAGTTGTCAATGATTGTTCCTCCAATCTTGATGCCATGTTCTTCTTCATAAAGTCCAGCTTCTCATATTATTTGCTCTGGATACAGATTGAATAATTATGGGGAAAGGATACAGCCCTGACACACTCCCTTCTTGATTTTAAATCACATGGTGTCCCCATGTTCGGTTCAAATAACAGCCTCCTAGTCAATGTACAGGTTCCTCTAGAGCACAATGAAGTGTTCTGGAATTCCCATTTTTCTCAATATCATCCACAATTTGTTATGATCCACACAATCAAATGCCTTTGCACAGTCAATAAAACACAAGTAAACATCTTTCTGAAATTCTTTGCTTTGAGCCAAGATCCATCAGTCATCAGCAATGATATCCCTCATTCTATGTCCTCTTCTGAATCCAGCTTGCATTTCTGGAAGTTCTCTGTCAATATACTGCTGCAACTGTTTTTGAATTATCTTCAGTAAGATTTTACTTGTATGTGATATTAATGATATTGTTCAATAATTTCCACATTCTGTGGGCTCGTTTCTTTCAAATGGGTCCAAATATGGATCTCTTCCAGTCAGTTGGCAGGTAATTGTCTTCCAAATCTCTTGGCATAACCAAGTGAGTGCCTCCAACGGGGCATCCATTTGTTGAAACATCTCAGTGGGCATTCCATCAATTCCTGGAGCCTTGATCTTCGCCAATTCCTTCAATACAGCTTTGACTTCTTCCTTCAGTACCATTGGTTCTTGATCATATGGCACCTCCTGAAATGGATGAAGCTCAACCAGTTCTTTTTGGTACAGTTACTCTGTGTTTTCCTTCCATCTTCTTTTCCTGCATCATTCAATATTTTGCCCTTAGAATCT
>NW_006921662.1:1363505-1380037 GCF_000298275.1 Orycteropus afer afer
ATTAACACATACTGATTGCATGTTTGGTCAATTTCAGACTGCAGAAGTTGATAAAAATCTTCAATTTCCTCATCTTTGGCTTTGGTGGTTGGTGTATAAATTTGAGTAACAGTTGTATTAACTGGTCTTCCTTGTAGGTGTACGGATATTATCCTATCACTGGCAGCACTGTACTTCAGGACAGATCTTGAAACATCCTTTGTGATGATGAATGTCATGCCATTCATCTTCAAATTGTCATTCCTGGCACAGTAGACCACATGGCTATCTGATTCAAAATGGCCAAAACCAGTCCATTTCAGCTCACTAATGCCTAGGATGTCAATCTTTATGCATTTCATCTCATTTTTGACAACTTCCAATTTTCCTAGATTCATACCTTCATACATTCCACGTTCTGAAACATGAGTCATTCATATATACCCAATAGCAGTCATAGGAACAGATAAGCAGGTACTATTTTATGGCCATGAGGAATGTGAGGCAGAGAGGTCAAGGGACTTATCAGCCCCACAGATAGTAGAGTCAGGATTTGGACTAGGCAGGTTGACTTCAGAGTCTATGCCCTTATTCATTTTGCTGTACTGTTCAAAGCTAGATTTATTACTTCACTTTACCTGAACTGGAAACTAAAATATGAATTATTCTCCCTGGTGGAAAGTGACAACTTATAGTATGTCTTATAATCTTTGAGTCTCTGGTTGGCACAACTGGTTAATGAGCTTGGCTGCTAACTGAAAAGTTGGTGGTTCAACATTACCCAGAGACACCTCAGAAGGCCTAATTTCCAAAAAAAAAATCAGCCATTAAAAATCCTATGAACACAGTTCTACTCTGACACACACAGGGTCACCATTAGTCATAATTAACTCAATAGTAACTGTCAACACACAGAGACTAGCGATAGATAACTAATTATTAATAAAACTCAATCAACTGTTGTTCTAATAAAAAAAAAAGCAATCAATGGACTGAAACAAACACTAAGGAATGGTGAGGGCCATATATTGGAACACTCTTCTGAGTATTGCTGTTATTAAGGTGCTGTCAAGTCATCTCCAACTCATAACAACCCTATGTACAGCAGAATGAAACACTGCCCAGTTGTGTGCCAGCTCTATGATCCCTGCACTCTTCTGTGTAAGACTACACAATTCTAAAAATGGGTTGGAGAATTATGTTAACTTTGTACAATTGTGTACTGTCAGTGTCCCCCTAAAGTCTATGGCCTTTAAAGATACGGAGATCCAAATGAAAAAAATTCCCTAAGTAGCATATATATATATATATATATATATATATACACACATACATATTTATGGCATATATACAAAAAAAACCACTCACTGCCGTCAAGTCGAACCTGACTCATAGCAACCCCTCCTTAGATTCTGAGGTGGTATCACCACAGAAGTAGATTGCCCACCTTCCTTCCGAGGAGTGGCTGGTGGGTTTGAACTGTCAGCCTTCTGGTTAGCAGTCAAATGTCTCAGGTACTATGCTACCAGAACCCTGGCATATACATATTTATACACACACACACACACACATATGCCTTTCAGCAGTATATAGCTTTTTGGGGTCAAGATTTTTAAGGTGCCAGCATATATTTTTGGACACAACAGGTTGAGATTAATTGAAACTTCCATCAATTTATAGATCATCTCAATCTCAAGCAAACTAAAATGGAGCCATTCATTCATGTGGTGTTACTGCTTAGCTGCTAACCCAAAGGTTGGTGGTTTGAACCCACCAACTATACTGTGGGAGAAAGACGTGGCAGTCTGCTTCCCGATAGATTTGCAAACTTATAAACCCAAAGGGGGTAGTTCTACTCTGTCCTACTTTGTCACTATGCACAGGAATCAACTTGCTGGCAATGGGTTTGGTTTAGTTAAGAGAAGCTAAAGATGGAAGGAAGATATATCCAAGGAGGTAAATACATTACAAAAACTAGCAACTATTTGAAAACTTATAAAAGTTGATGGTAAGAGTTCCCATGCCTGGCAGTGAACCCTTTTTATTCTGATTACACGTCATCATTTTTAATACTATATTGTTGCAGAGTCAGTTGGTAACCAATTTATTTTGCCTCAAATATTGGTCAAATAAAAAGATTTAGTTTACTTCTGAGTTTGTGCCCATTTGTGGTCAGGAAGCACTGGAGTATGGAATGGGTCAGGGCTCTTTGGGATTCCAGCTTCACTTATCAGGTCTTTGGCCATTTTCCAGTGTTTCTTTATCACTAGAAAAGTTTGACCCACTCCATTCTGAAGGGATAATTTATAAAAATTAAAATAGCATGAATAGATAATAAAAATACGTATTTATATAAATTAATATTTATAAATCTATGTTTAAACAAAATACAATATATTATATATAAAACAAAAATAGTTATCTCAAGATATTATTTATATACTTGCTAGCTTATACCCTGAAATCTGGGAGAGCCAGAACAATCGCCTTGCTTTTCTGGGTCTCACAAGTTTTTTGCCCCTGACAAGGTGTAGTCTTGTCATTTTTCTATCACTCTCTATTCCTCCACCACCCACTGCCATTGAGTCAGATCTGACTCATACCGACCCCTATTTGGGTTTCCAAGGCAGTATCACTACGGAAGTAGATTGCCCAACCTTCCTTCCGAGGAGTGGCTGGTGGGTTTGAACCACCAGCCTTCTGGTTAGCAGTCAAATGCCTTAGGCACTACACCACCAGAGCTCCCTCACTCTCTATTAGTGAAAGATATTTGAGTTTTCCTTCTCTGATAAGTTTCCACCTTACACAGGTTCTAGCTTTCACAGTTTTTTACTATATTTCTACTATAACATGTAGGGAATCTCTTGTTTAATGTTCCAAATACAAAATGAAAAGGTGTAATTGGATGTTAGTATCACTGTATATTCCTGTCGAAAGGAGAAAAGCAGTGGTCATATTGGATCAATGAAGTTTAACCATGGATACATACACCTCTTTTAATCTGGCCCTTCAAAAAATAGGGACATTCCTATTTGTTAGGCCATAGAAATAAATCTAGAAAAGAGATCTCATTAATAAAAAGCTACAAAATTTATGCAGTTAATATCTGACTAATATGTAAGGCTATCTTGAACAGAAAATAAAGCACATTTTATTACCAAAATCAAAACAAAACAAACCTGCACTTCTGATTGCTATTTGGAATTCTAAATCTCTCACCCCCTTCCATATAAAAAGAATGGCTGATATAATATGGGGACCAGCCAAGAGAGCATCTTCACTGAAAACTTTCTTAAAACAGTTATCCTAGACGTTTTGTTTTCAGCAGTACAGTGTTATCCTCTTATGGACTGGTGGGCAAGGAGACAGATCTTGAGAAGGTAAGAGACAAGACAGGACACAGAGAACGTACAGTAGCAGAGAAGACCACTTGTGAAAATATGTAAAACATCATTATTTTTCAAATATGACTGTAGTGACCTTGAGTGGGGCAGGTGCAAATTATTTCAATTATTATTTCCAAGTATTATATAGAATAAGAGAATACAGATTATATTTAAGAGCTGTCAAAATCAGCTGTTTTACACAGCTACAAAGAACTTTATCATAAATGTGTTGTAATTCAAAACTGAGGAGCAATATCAGGGGAACACTATTTCCAAAATATCTGTGAAAAATTGTATAAAGGGTAGATGTTTGTTTTATTTTGTGTGATTTTTATTTTTCCAAACAAATTAATATTAAAACAAACAAATCAACCTGTTGCCCAATTCTGACTTATAGGAACCCTACAGATATATAACTAACCTGGCGGTTCAAACCCACCAGCCACTCCTCGGAAGGAAGGTTGGGCAATCCTACTTCCGTAGTGATACTGCCTCGGAAACCCAAGGAGGGGTCACTATGAGTCGGGTTTGACTCGACGGCACATAACAACAACAATTAGTGGAGTGGGCAGAGAGATAAAAGAACTAAAATAGTTTTTCAACTTGATCAAGGACACCAACTTTCAGTTTATTAAAATCCAAAACATTTTTGAAGAATTCAAGAGATAGAAAGTTAGTTTGCACTAACACAAACTTTCATACCATTGAGGTCACAAAGGGAAACGATAAATAACATCCCTATTCCTGTGTCTAGATCTTAAACATTTTGAGAATAAAACAATGAAAAATGAAATACCACTTTTACAGCTAATAAAGAATAAGTTTAAAGACAGTGTTATGACAGACAACATGAGGTTGCACATTGAACCTCCAAATTAGATACTTGGTACCCAGTCCCAAGCAGCACTAGTTAAGGGCAACAATCAATGAGCACAGCATGAAAACACAATGCAGAACTCCTACTCTCTGAAGCAGATTAGGTTTCAAGAGGAAGAAGTCAAGTATCCTTATAATTTTTCACAAATCTACAGAGCAGATAAGTTATCCCACTTGTTGGAGCAGAGAAAGTGAAGGGTAGATATAGTGCACTGAATTACTTGATAAGGCTTTTCTAGCCACAGTCTTTATAACTCCCACCAGATTACTGAGTGGGACCATGCAAATAAGGTGTGTAGAACTCTGATGTTGGGATTAGTTAGTTTTGTCACTCTGCTAGGCTTAAATTGAGCCTTCCTAGAGGCAGAAAGGGGGATCTCACTGCCATAAAGAGAGAAGAGCTGGAAGCAAAGTACAGCGAGTCCTAGGACCCAAGATCCATTAGACCTCCTTGGCTGAGAGATGCCTGGCTGAGAAAGAGAGATGCCCTGCTGAGAGACAGTGACAGTGGAGCCAAAAGGCAGGAGATGGAGTGGCAGGCTTTCTGGTCCACTAAGTGAGAAAGCTGTGTGCCCCTGGGCAGAGCTAGAGGAGCCTGATAACATTTGCCCAAGCAGGGCAAAGGCCAGGCCAAGAAGCCAAGGGCCAGAGAGGCATGCCTGAGGGCTTAGCAAAGGGGAGACTATCCTGATTGAACAATTGTATCCTGAGTGTGTTCCGGAACCTGAATTGTAACCTGCTACTTCCCTAGTAAATCCCATAATTGTGAGTACTGTCTGTGAGTTCTTTGTGGCCATTGCAATGAATACTGAACCCAGCAGAGAAATAGTGCCATGGGAAGGATGGTTGGTGTCAGAATTGGTAAAAAGGCTGGGGGGTGGTGGCATGTTTGCCCTCATGAGAATAAGCTCTGGGCTGCTGATGGTGGCTGTTTCCCCCTAGGTGGATCAGAGGTCAGAAGATACCAACTCCATGCCCTTTAGCAGTAGACAGAGGCTGGAAAATATGTACTGATTAAAGGAACTATTAGGAGCTAGGGAAAGTATCTCTACATAAGTCCAACCCAAACAACACACACCATTATTAAATTTACCTCAGTAACTTCATCTGTCAGTGAAATGTAAAAAGCATAAAGATCAACTAACTGGCATTTTACAAAGTATAATTCACAATATAGTGTTTTCATTTTTTAGGAGTACCTGATGGCGTTTTAGATCAGTTTTTAGTTTATATTTTCTCCAAGTTGTTTGTATAAGTCGAGCAGCTCTTATTTCTTTACGAAGATCCAAAAGTCTTGCACAAAGAAATGACAAAAAGGTAATAACCACCTAAGAGAAAACACAGATGAAAACAGAGGAGCAAGAGAGAACACACAACTTAATTATCCTATCGTCTTTGGAGACAATACTTGTTTTAAAAAAGCTCCTTTCACTTACCTTTTCGTCTGGAATTGTATTTGACATATCTGAATGATGAATCATGGCAGGTATTCCACCAAGGTCTCTAACTGCAGAGCTAATCAACTGAAAATTTTTCTTTTCATTTTCTAGGAGCTCTTTGTATAGCTCTGAAGTATTTTCTACTATGCAAGTGAGAAAAGAGAAATTAGACTGCTCTAGCCAAAACTTAAACATAGTAAAGGAAATTTTTGAAAAGTGAATCAACAAAAAAAGACTAACCATGATCAAATTCTTTAGGAGACATGTCCAGAAAACTAGCATCAGATTCAGAGGATGAATTCAACACCACTGAACCAGTTTGTGTGCATTCCACAGTTTGAGTAGTACGCTGAAATATAGCCTCACAAGGCACATAGCAAGGATGGTAGTGGTGAATCAAGTAACATAACACACGGCCATCTGAGAAAGACACTGTAAAATTCTCCACCTAATTGGAAAAACCAAAGAAATAATTAGCTGCATTTAGATACTAATACAAATGCTAATGGTTTTATAAGGGGCTCTGGTGGCATGGTGCCTAAAGCATTTGACTATTAACCAGAAGGCTGGTGGCTCAAACCCACCAGCTGCTCCACAGAAGATGGGGCAATCTACTTCCATAAAGATTTGCCACCTTGAAAACCCAGAGGGGGTCACTATAAGTCAGATTCAACTCAATGGCAAACTTGGTTTTTGGTTTAATGGTTTCATAAGTCCAGCATTTTTTTTTTGATAGCTAAAAAATAGCAGTACCTACCATACTACTATATTCACAGTCAAATCCACAATTATAAAATACTGACCACTCCCAAAGTGGAATTTGAGTAAAATATCTTCTTTGGCTCTCTAGTACTTAGTTAAAATATAGATTGTCCATATATTTGCCAACTTTTCTACTAACAATACTTGTTTGAAGTATAATTTATCATACTTAGCTAAATGCACTATCACTGTTCCTGTTTTATATTCCTTACCAGACACATCCATGTGTGTCAGGGAAATTGTGTGTGTGTGTGTGTGTGTGTGCTTTTTTCATTTAAAGGTACATCTCATGCAGAAATAGTGTCAACATAAAAAATTATATAGAAAAATCTTACATTTTTTTTCTCCTCACACTACCTAGTGGTAAAGGAGCTATGCTGGTGCAGATTCCAAAGATCAATGGCTCAGCCCACCACTGCTCCATGTGAGAAAGATGAGACAGTCTGCTTCTGTAAAAATTTATAGCCTTAGAAACCTTATGAGGCAGTTCCATTCCTAAGGGTCCCTATGAGTTGGAATTAACTCAGTGGCAGAGGGTTTGGTTTTTTAGTTTCTACCTAGTGGTAAAGTTGTTTCTCTGTCATCCTTTTCTGCAATAGTAGATTTATCTGCATTTACCTTTATAATAAGGGTATGATCCTTGGTGTCCCTGCTGTATGCACATGCCTATTAGACTCCCCCATCTAGGGTATTTTATCTTTTTCTTTCTAGTGATATCTAAGGAGCTCTGATGCCATAGTGCCTAAGGCATGTGACTGCTAACCAGAAGGCTGGTGGTTCAAACCCACCAGGCACTCCTCAGAAGGAAGGCTGGGTAATCTATTTCCGCAGTGATATCGCCTGGGATACCCAAGGAGGGGTCGCTATGAGTCGGATCTGACTCGACAGCAGTGCATTTGGTTTGGTTTGGTTAGTGATACATAAAATTACAGTGCATCATACAACTGATGACAACTTAAGTCAGATGAAATACAGTACATGAGTAACAATACACTAACTCATTTGAGGAAAAGTTTGTTTAACTAAAAACTAAATTATTTACAAAATAAAAGAAAAGGTTGTACACTAAGTTTAATTGACTTTAACCAAAATTTATTTAAAGACACTGGGTTAAAACAAAAACAAAGAAACTTACTTTCTTATTATAGAAGGCACAAACAGCATTTACCCAATCCATCAATAGTTTTATGCTTTCACTATACTGTTCAAAGGAACCACTATTCCTTTTGTCTTTTTTCTTATTAACCATACTATCAGAATGGCACGATAGTGCAGACAGTGCTGTCTTTGTACTCTGAGCTTGTTTTAGAAAGTCAATTTCTTCCTTTAACTGATCTAAATTAAGGGAAATATCCACCTGAAACACAAAAGGATAAACACGTTCACATTTTTAACCCAATGAAATTAAAGTAACTGTCTTTTATTTATATAAACTGTAGAACTTAATATAACCTAATCAGAAATTTTAAAGAGCTAAGAAAACATACTGCTCAAAATGCATATAAAGTTTAGCACCAAAAATTTACACTTTTAAAAGACAAAAATAGTCTACATTGAAGTGATGTAATGTGTAGTAAAGAACATGGGATTTGGGGCCACACAAGCCTGGCCCCATATAGCTCCACTTCTTATCAACAATGTAACTAACCTCCAGCTTGTTTCCTCACCTGCAAAGCAGAAATAACTACCTACCTTATAGGAGTGATATGACTATTAAGTCAGAATATACATAAAGCCCTTACCCCAATTCCCGGGACAGAATAAACACTAGTAAGTGATAGCTCTTACTGTTAGTCTTTATTTAAATTGCCTTTATAAATTAATATTTAAATTTTACAAAAAGTCTAAAATGTACAAAATGTACCTGAAAAGCAAATGCTATTTTCCAAAGCAATGCAAGAGTTTTTTCTCTGTGCCTATCTACAATATCCTTAGATAGGATTGTGTTTCCTGCAAATGAAAAGACAGTCCATTAACATAATACATATACATATCATTACTCAGCAAAGACAGAAATGTTTTATTTCCTCTCAGTTTTTACCATGTTCATCAATTAGTTGAATTCCTCGGGATTTAAGAATTTCAAAAACAAGGTCAACATTGTGAATCTTTTGAAGACGGCTTATTGCAGGAATCCTGAGTTTCTTTGAGAGATTCCAGTTCTGTGTGAGAAGTTCCATGGTTCGCCTAGCAGTAAAGGAATTTTGAGATGAAACTGTAAATATACATGGAAAATGAACTTCCTTTCAATATAGTGACTAGCCAAATAATTCCCACGAGGCTTTCAGATCAAAAAGACTTCAAAAAAATTCCTCAGTGCACTATTTTTAGGCAAATAATGCAAGCATCACAGAGGTCTTTGCAAACCATGCAACCCCCTCTGCACATTAGCTTCCTGTGTGCATGATGTGTGTGTGCATTATTTACATGGGCACACTATACGCAAAAAAAAAATAAATAAAAAATAGCACTCTATACTGTTGTTCCACAGTTAGCATATAAGACTTACTTCTCAATTTAAGTCTGGGATTGGGAAGAGGTCTTTCAATATGTGATAAAATATGGGATATTTATGCACAAATGTACATGTGAACAAAATAACAGGGTTCTGCAGAGAAAGGAAAAGGGAGGAAGGAAGAGAAATAGGAAGAATGGGAAAAGGAAAATGTTATTTATTGAGGGCACTATATGATATTTATTGAAGAGATATTATGTTCTACACATCAAGCAAGTACTTTCTATTCTTATTTTAGTCCTCATAGCAATTATCACAAATCAGGTGTTGTTATCTCACTTTGTGCGGATGATAAAACCAAGGCCCAGAGAAGTTAAGTAAACTGCTCATGATCACATAGCTAGTAATGACAGAACTAAGACTTAAAACCCAGTTTTAACAATTTCTAAAGCCATTCTCTTATACCTATACCAAATTACTGTAGAAATATTTGAATGTCTATCTAAAAAAAGACATAGGCACCACGGTTCAAATTGAAATTCCTAATATCTAAATCACTAGTGCTTTTTCCACTAGACAATAATTTCTATTTCCCAGAAAAAAACAAGCCCCAACTGATTATTGAACATAGCTAAAGGCTTGCAAATGTTTTATAGAACCACAGTTTCTAAAGGTTACAAAGCTACTTAAGATCAATCTAGGCCAATTAACCAATTTATATATCAACCATTTTTGCAACAGTAAACTGGACCCAGCAACAATGGAAATGGTATTAGTGAATTAACCATTACCAAGTACTGAATAACTTCAAAGACCAATAAAATAGTCATTTTGCTGACACTGCACAGAATAGAAATATGGCATGCAAGATCAAGTCTCTATACTAAAAGTTCCTAACCAACTACATAGCATCAACATCCTGCCTAGCTAAATACTCAGTAATACCTGTAAAGGCATAAAAACGTGTTTCTTTGTGGAAAAGTGACACTAAACATAAATAACCAATAACTGTCCCTTCTATAAAGCAGAAAAAGTCTAAAGACATGAATTCCTTTTGGCCAGAAAATAGATTTGGTAACTTGGATTCCTGAAATGAACAAACTAACAAATATAAAAATAAAATATAAAACATTTTCAGCAACAATTCTAGCCTCTATGAAAATTGCTCAAGTGTGAGAAAGCTACAGTAAAAGTTGAAAAGCCTATTAACTTCTTATAAAAAATATGATTAGGAAAGAAAAGAACGAAATGTTCATGGAAATTTAATTTAGAAGGAAACAAGGGACGTGTTTTTGTTTTTGAAATACTGGGGTCTAGGAATCTCTTCCTAATAAATGTCAAAGATTTCCTCCACTCCAGCCAAGTTGTCCTCTGACCTCTGCTTGAACCTTCTAACACTGGGAACTGGTGTCTTCCTAAGCATAGGTCTGCACACTACCAAGTTTTTACATGGAACCAACACTCCTCTCTGAAACTTTCCTCTGTTGTTCATGCATGGTGCTTCCGCTTAGTAATAAATTATTTAATCACCTTTTAACACAATACAGCCCTTCAAATATCTAAAGACATTTATGTCCCAATTTTCTCTGCTATGCTTCAGGCTAAGTATTCATGGTTCCTTCACTGCCTCCCAAGAGACATGGATTTAAGGTTCTTAGTTTACACCCTAAAGATTTCTCTACTTTAAACAAGGAAGTTAAAAAGTATATCCCAAGTAACTTCATTCATGTTACATTTTTAGCCAATTTGAAATTTAGAATGTAGCGACTCCTCCTTGGGTTTCCAAGGCAGTATCACTATGAAACAGATTCCCCAATCTTCCTTTCCAGGAGTGGCTGGTGGGTTTGAACTGCCAGCCTTCTGGTTAGCAGTCAAATGCCTTGGGCACTATGCTACCAGAGCTCCTACAATATGCTGGCCATAACACCAGTAATTTAAAATCTGACAAGAATGTGCCCAAATAGGAAAAGGATTCATGATACATTTCATGAAGGCTATTATCTCTGTATCCCATATCTCAAATCTTAACTTTTTGTTTTGAGGCTTACCATTTGTGAAATCTTTAAAGAAATCTTTTTCCTTAACTCTAAAAGTGTTTCCTTAATAAAGATGAAACATATATTAGTAGCACTGATGTTACTAATTTAGATACTACAGACAGGTCAACCTGAGCACCAGCTCAAACGTCATTCCCTCCAATGGTTGTTGTTGTTGTTATGTGCCATTGAGTCGGACCCGACTCATAGTGACTCCTCCCTGGGTTTCCGAGGCGGTATCACTACAGAAGTAGGTTGCCCAACCTTCCTTTCGAGGAATGGCTGGTGGGTTTGAACCACCAGCCTTCTGGTTAGCAGTCAAGTGTCTTAGGAACTATGCTACCAGAGCTCCCTCCAATGGAGGGATTAGTAATTCCTTCATTCGTTCTAGTGCCAGTTTTGAATGTTCCACTTTGTTACTGAGGACATATTGTATGATTTGAAGTTAGAAATCCTGAATTAATGCTACAATTCCACTGTATAAAACTTGGATAAGTCATTCTGTCTTTTCCTTTTATTGTTTCTCATATGCGAAACAAGGTTAATACTATTAAAATCAGTTTGAAATGATAGGGCACTCATGAAACCACTGTAGACATAGTGTATTTCAATGTTTCATATTTTATTTAGTTCCATGCTTTCCCCAACTCTTCTTCAGGGACATCAGTACTTCCTACCCATGGACCCTAGTCACATAACAGCAAAGATGAAAACCAACCAAACCAAACTCACTGCTTTTCGGTCGATTCCAACTCATAGCGACCCTTCCTTGGGTTTCTAAGGTGGTATCTCTATGGAAGTAGATTAAATTTCTGGGCCCAAAACTGACACAACATTTTGCTGAAAATGTTGGTGAAATCTCACATTTTTAACCCTAAATTTATTCCATTATGAGAAAGAACAAACTAACAAACTATAAAAATATAGAAAAAAATGTTTACCTGAAAATGTTAGTCTATTCATTAAACAATATAATTCTATTTGTTATACTTACACAAGACGCACCCCACAGTGCAAGTCTACAGCAAGACTTGTAACAGCAAAATCAAATTCATCAAATGGTGTCTGAACATGGCTAACAGGTAATCCCAAAAAGCTAAGGTGACGAGACAGGTCGCCTTCACCACTTAGGAAATCTCGGGAAAAAGCCAGAAGAACTTCTTTACTAGCCTATAGAAATCAAATTGTAGGTATTATATTCCAATATTGTAATTCTGTTTATAATAAAACAAATGCTTCAAATCATTCTGTGTACACAGAAATTAAATAAAATTAATGGTACTATGAAAAGATTATAAGTCTCATCACATGGCAATAATGCAAATTTCATATTTCCAATTTAACATCTAAAAAAATTGCTCAAAATTAATAATACATTCTAAAAATTAGTATTAGCTTGATAATATATGACATTAAAATTAGGAAAGAAATTTCCCAAGAATTAAGTTCTGAGAAGCAAAGTTTAGTTCATTCTCAAGTCAAAATTTAGAGTAAGGATAATATATGCTGGTGAAATGCCAACTCACACAAGTCAGGCACAGTTAGAGCCACTGAAGAGAATCACTAGGCAGGCATTCCTATTCTACTCCAGTGTACTGTTCTTCAGGGATTTTATGTTTTCTAAAGACAAACTATACAATAAAAGGAAGTGAAAATCTTAAATATGAAATATAAAATGTAAGAACTATACCTTGAATTCAGCATCTTTACAGAAGAGACAAGGATCGTGATCAATAAGTCTGGAGATTTTAGCATAATCAAGGAAACAGACCAACAACAATAGCTTTTTCAATGTAAACTTAGACAAAGCTTCTTCATGACCTTAAATAAAAAATACAGAAACATAACAACTTAATCTATGAAATACAAGTTTCCTTTAAAATAACAATAATATTTGCATGCTGATAATAAAAAAATATAGTCACAAGCACAAATAAAACTATGTGCCTCTTAGTGTTTTCAACACAAGAATCCATTTAAAGCTCATAATAACTATGGGGTTAAGTATGGTTAGCACTTCCATTTCACAGAGAAAACAGAGGCACAGAGACATTAAGAGACTTAGTTGATATCATCCAACAAATATTTAGTGAGTATGTATTATATTTAAGCCCCATCTAGGTACTGGATATACAGCAGCAAATTGATTAAATTAAGATAACTACCTTCATGGGGAAGGCAAACAAGTGGGGAGTAGGGAGTGGCAAGAGACAACACACTGGTAGAAATAATAACAAATAGTGATAGAAGAAATGATAGAGGAAAATGGGGATAAAGAAAGAGAGAACAATTTACATAGGCTTTTTCTGAGAAGGTAAAATTTAAATTTAAATTGGGAAGAGTGAGAAGAGGCCATTTATGCATAGTGTGGCAAGAAAATAGTGGAGGTGAAAAAATTTACCATCTCTGTAGAGATGAGGAACAGTGGGGTGTCTATATTCAGCTGCTATATCAGGATTCCAAAGCAAGCGATTCAGAATAAACATAGCCAATCCCATGATATCACTATTGTCTTCCAGAGATATGAGTTCCCCAAAAACTGTCTAGAAAGAAATTAAAGCAAAAATCAGGACTGTGGTATTTCTAACAAGCAGAGGAACATGACTGGGAAAAGGCAAACAGGCAGTGCTCTTCAAAGGCACTGGTGATGTTCTATTTCCTAAACAGTATGGGAGTGACATGGATATTGGCTTAATAAACTGTTTAACCTGTACATTCACACATCATGAAATCTTCAAGATTCAAAAAATACCTTTAAATTGTTAAAAAGCAATGATGTCACTTTGAGGACTATAGTATGTCTGACTCGAGCCATGGTATTTTCAATCAACTCATATGTATGCGAAAGCTGGACAATGAATAAAGAAGATGGAAAAGGAACTGATGCATTTGAATTACAGTGTTGGTGAAGAATATTGAATATACTACAGATTGCCAGAAAAACTAACAAATCTGTCTTGGAAGTACAGCTGGAATGCTCCTCGGAAGCAAGATTGGCAAGACTTCATTCATGTACTTTGGTCATGTTTTTAGGGAGCTCTGGTAGCATAGTGGCTAAGACACTTGCCTGCTAACCAGACGGCTGGCGGTTCAAACCCACCAGCCACTCCTCGGAAGGAAGGTTGGGCAATCCTACTTCCGTAGTGATACTGCCTCGGAAACCCAAGGAGGGGTCGCTATGAGTCGGGGCCGACTCGACGGCACATAACAACAACAACAACAGTCTCTAGAGAAGGACAACTGAGAATCAGCAAAAAAGAAGACGACCCCCAATGGCACGGACTAACACAGTATCTGCAACAATGGTTCCAAACCTAGCAACAACTATGAGGATGACCCAAGATCAGATGGTATTTTGTTCTGTTGAGCATAGATAGGATCACTATGAGTTGAAATTGACTTGATGGCACCTAACAACAACATACAACATATTTCACAATGAAAAACCTCAAAAGATCAGGACTAAAGCAAATTGCTAAAAATCATTTGACAAGCAATATTTACTTTTAAATTTTTAACCTTTAAGTTAAAGAATTATCATATATAAGCATATTCTTCAAATTTAATTATAATTGTTCTACTAAGTATATCGTGAAGATAAAACAGAAATCTAAATATTCAAGGTTTTCTAATAGTTTCTAAGTGGATAATAATTTGGAAAGTTCAGTTCTGTTTATAATCAACAATTGAAATATGAAATTAGTTTTATATCAATGTTTAGTCTGAATAATTTAAAAAAATAATTAGGAAAAACTGAAAACATTAAACTATATGCTGTAACCTTATAGTGAGAACATATAGATATAAAAGGTTGGGAAAATATTAATATATCTACCAAAATAGAGAAATTTGAATTTTTTGGCCTTTGAAGCTTTCTTAAAATCTTCAAAGACTATGCCCATTTACTGAATGCTATGATGTGGAAACACTAGTATGGAGATGAGGGAGAATGCTTATTGCTCACAATTATTTAGTCTTTCCTTCCCTGTAAGAAGGTTATATATCCCCACCACCTGCCATAGACTTGCTGTGTCTTTTTTGGGAGGATAACACATTCTTGTCACATGTGAGCTTCACTAGAAGATGTACTTTGGCCAATGTATTTGGGCAGAAGTGATGCACACTGTATCTAAGCAGAAGTTTTAAAAGGCATTACAACTCTCTGTACAATTCTCTTGATTTCTATCTGGGCCAAAAGAAAGGTATGTTCAAAACTAAGAGAGTGGGTTCTCTTTCAACTGAAGATAATTACTAGATATGTGAAGCACAGCCAGTAGGCACATAATTTTTCTGGATAATGAAAAGGAAAAAGCACCAGAATTAGACTAGGAAATCCTAGCATTATCAAGCTGTGTAACTACAGTAAGACCATTATTTGTTCTCTCTGGGCCTCAATTTCTTGATATCTAAACAAATATTAGGAGCTCTGATAGAGTAGTGCCTAAGGCATTTGACTGCTAACCAGAAGGCTGGTGGGTTCAAACTCACCAGCCACTCCTTGGAAGGAAGACTGGGCAATCTATTTCCGTAGAGATACCGCCTTGGAAACCAAGAAGGGGTCACTATCAGTCGGCATTGACTCGATGGCAGTTAAGTTTGGTTTGTTTGGCTTAAACAAATATTTATTATTGCAAAGATTCTCCTGTTCTAAAATCTGAAATAAGCTAAAATGATGAGTGTGATATCCCACATGAGGAAGGTAAAACCAACCAAACCACTGCCATCGATCGAGTTGATTCCAACTTATAGCGTCCCCCTCTGGGTTTCTGAGGTGGTAAATTTTTAAAGAAGTAGATTGCCCAGTCTTACTTCCGCATAATGGCTGGTAGGTTTCAACCACCAAACTACTGGTTAGCAGCCAGATGCGTTAGTCACTGTGCTATCAGATCTTCTTGAGGAAAGTAAGGAGCCTAGAAAAACACTATAAAAGTGAAAGGAAATAGACATACATTTTTTTTTATAAAAGCACATTTCTAATTTATATTAGTTTTAATTTGATATTCTAGATATTATTGGGCCATGCACCATGTGAATAAATCAAATCTCCATGATGTTTTTATGAGCAGTATATCATCAAAATAGTTAAAGTTGGGCTTTGGTATCAGACTAGTTCAAATATTGACCAATTATTGGCATTTGGTGAGTCATTTAACATCTAAATTTCCATTCTGTTAGTGAAACAGAAATAATAATATATATCTCACTGGGTTTTGTCAAGGTTCAAATTAGAAAAAGTATTTAAAACAGCCTTGTTATTGTTGTTGTTATGTGCCATCAAGTAGGACCCGACTCAGAGTGACTCCTCTATGGGTTTCTGAGGTGGTATCATTACAGAAGTAGATTGCCCAACCTTTCTTCTGAGGAGTGACTGGTGGGTTTGAACTCTCGGTCTTCTGGTTAGCAGTCAAATGCCTTAGGCACTACGCTACCAGAGCTCCCTTAAAACAGCCTAGTCCCTATCATTTGTAAGTGCTCAAACATGTTGTTGTTGTTGTTATGTGCTGTCGAGTCAAACCCGACTCATAGCGACCCCTCCTTGGGTTTCCGAGGCAGTATCACTACAGAAGTAGATTGCCCAACCTTCCTTCCGAGGAGTGGC
>NW_006921662.1:1380137-1405405 GCF_000298275.1 Orycteropus afer afer
GCCCAACCTTCCTTCCGAGGAGTGGCTGGTGGGTTTGAACTGCCAGCCATCTGGTTAGCAGGCAAGTGTCTTAGCCACTATGCTACCAGAGCTCAAACATGAGGTTCCTATTTTTGTTATATATCCAGGTCCAAATTGCATATCTTTAAAAGACTATACTGACAAGTTACTATGCTACAATATGGCATAATAAATAAGTTTTATACAGATATATAATAGCACTGCTTTTTTACCTAATGAACAAGTATTAATGGATTTGATGTTTTCTACTGAAAGATGAATCAAGCTAACCAAATGATTTCATCACTCTTACGAGTGAAACCATATTTTATTAAGTAGTCTATTCTATTAAAAGAACATTAAAAATGTATCTTTGTTTTAAAAACTAAAACAAGTTTACCTCCAACCCAATTCGTAGCCACAAAGGATTATATGACAAAAGCCAATTTAGGACTTTCTGCCGTTCTCCTGAAACACATGCAAAAAGCAAGTAAGCTCAGATCACTAATCAAATAGAGACAGTAAATAAAACTTCATAGAGAGAAATCAGTAGAAAAAAGATAACTGCTTATACCAAAAAAGTTAATCAAGATATAATATACATTTGTTCTTAAAAACACATATTTAAGTATGTGAGATTGTAGGCAGTAAAGCCAAAACACATAACATATGCTTTAAAAAAAAAAAAAATTCTGAAATACAAAGTATTTTCACAGAACTAATCTCAAGGTTTCTGCAATCATCTTACCCACATCCTTCCAGAGATGTCTATCTTTACGAACAATTAAACGTCTGGCTTCAATTTCAATTTCAAGCCTTTTAATAGCTTTAACCAATTTTTCAGAAGTAAATAAACGGCAGGCTGCACGACGTAATCTATTCAATCTGCACCGAGCAGTGTAAGCTCTGAGAGACACTTCATCTTTTGTAGGTGCTCTAGGAACACTTATTTTATGTTGACTCTCCATTCCCAAAAGAAGAGTAGCAGCATTTACTGGGTTAAAACAAAAGGAAGAATGTTTCTGGTTAAATAATTGTTGTTGTTGTTATGTGCCGTCGAGTTGGCCCCAACTCATAGCGACCCCTCCTTGGGTTTTCGAGGCAGTATCACTACGGAAGTAGGATTGCCCAACCTTCCTTCCGAGGAGTGGCTGGTGGGTTTGAACCGCCTTAAATCCAGCAAAAATATGCAACTTAAGATGGCCCAAAACAGAATCTATTCACTGTTCCCTCCAAGCTTGCTCCTCTCTTTCTTTCTTATCTCAAGATAATGTCCTCACCATTCACTCAGTCCATAAGTCTATCACTGCATCCTGTTGGCTCTGTCTACAAAATGTATCCCACTTCTCACCACCTCCACCACTATCACTCAAGGTCAAACATTATTATATCTAACCCACATTAATGAAATAGCTTCCAAATTAGGTTCTGTGTTTTTTTTATTTTTATTCCAACAAGATGGCAGAATAGGCAGACAAGCTGCAGACCCTCTGCAATAAAACAATGAGAAACCAATTGAAACCAATATAGAAGATGATCCTAAGCTTTGAAGTGAAGTGAAGTAAATGCCAAATAGTAGAAAAACCTGAATGAAAACAGTAGGGAGACAAACAGAGCTGTGGACTACTGGCTGTCTTGAGGGTGCAGCCATTTTGAATATTTGCAAGTACAACCCGGTAACACCCTAAGAATTGGCTCTGCTCACCAAGGACTGTATAGGAAAGGAACTTACATTGGTACCTGACAGCTAGAAAGGAAAACAGCAAAGGAGACAAACAAAGCTGGGGACTACCAGCTATCCTGAGAGGGCAACCATTCTGAATATCTGCGAGCAGCGTGGCCATTTTGAATATATGCACGTGGCAGTTCTGAACTAGACAGTGACCTAAAAATAGGCTCTCCTTGACAAGGAAAGTATGGACAACCACATGGGAGGCTGATGACAAGAAAGGTGTGATATTCCCCTGTTACTCTTATACCCCATACCCTCTTGGTGAACAGAGGTATGGCCATACCCCAAGTCTCCACATACCTTCCTGATAAAGCAGGAATTCCATCCCACTCAGTGCCCTGACAAAGCCTGGTTACCATGCCCCACCCCCTACAGTTTTGTTTTAAATTATTATTATTATCTTCCTCTTTTCTTCCTTTTTATTTTCTCTGTCCCTCTCCTGGTTCTTTTTTTTTTTCCCCCTCTTCCATTTTCCTGGTTCCATTTTTTTTCCTTTCTTTTGATTCTTCACATTTCCTCTGGTCACTTTTGCAGTTTTCCCAGTATTTTCTTTACTATTTTTTTACTCTTGCTCTTTTTCTCATTCTACCCTCACCCAGAAATTGGAGTTTATTTTTTCCCTCTTTTTCTCTTTATCTTTTTTATGTCTTTTTGTAATGTATTTTTAAAATTTTTCTTCTCATTTATTGCCTTCTCTTTCTCTTTCTTTTTCTTTTGCACCTGTACTTGTTTGTGTATGTAGTTTGAATTTTTGGTTCAATTGTTTTTATTTTTATGATGGTTTTAAAATATTTTTTGTCTAACTTAGTGGAAGATAGCAACCATTCGCACACAACCCAACCAAATCTGCATCTCCTGCAGCCTCAACCACTAAGTGACGGCCACCACTTGCTTTTGTACCAACTGACCAACAACAGTTGGTGGCCAATACCAGCTCAAGTTACCATCAATGGCTCTTTACAAACACCTAACAGAGATCTGTGCACACACTCTCATTTTCTGTCACATCCACCAGGAGAAGGTGGTGAGTGCCTAAGTGCTAATAACTCCTGAATCGAGGAGCACAGTACCCTGCTCACACAGATATAGCAAAACAAAATAATGTGAAAGAAAAAAAAACTTGAGTGAAACATACCAATATAAATCACCAATTAAATATAAACACAATAACATCAAAATGTTGTGAAGAAAACCAAGCATCCCATTCCAAACAAAGAAGCAAGATAAAGTTGTACAAACAAGGGATAAGGATACAAACTCAGAAAACATCCTTGAGGAAAAAGCCAAATTGGAACTGAAAGAATTACATATGGGTACCTTAAACAGACAGAGAGAAGATCAAGGAAAACACTGATAAAATTAAGGAAAGCACAGACAAAACTCTGGGACAGTATAGAAAAACAATATAGGAACAAATTGACAAAATAAACAAATAATTAGAAACAATACAAAAGCATCAAATAGAAATCCAGAAGATTAATACAAAGGTTTCAGAAATGGATAACACATCGAATGCGTAAAGGAGTAGAATCAAATCAATGAAAAACAGAATAAATGAAATTGAAGACAAATACCTCAATATTATTTTATTAAGGGATCAGTCAGACAAAAGATCAAAACAAAATGAAGAAAGCCTAAGACTCATATAGGAGCTCTGGTAGCATAGTACCTAAGGCACTTGACTGCTAACCAGAAGGCTGGTGGTTGAAACCCACCAGCCACTCCTCAGAAGGAAGATGGGGCAATCTACTTCCGTAGTGATACCTCGGAAACCCAAGGAGGGGTCACTATGAGTTGGGTCCGACTCAACGGCACATAACAACAAGAGTCATATGGGGTACCATCAAGAGGAAAATCCTACATGTAATTAGAATTCCAGAATAGGAAGAGATAAATAAAACCACTGAGAAAATTGTCCAAGATTTGTTGGAAGAGAATTTCCATATGACAAAAGATGAGAATATATACATATCCATATAGGAAGTCCAACGAACCCCAAACAGGATAGACCCAAAAGAAAATCACTAAGACATATCATCACCAAACTCACCAAAACCAAAGACAAAGAAAGAATCCTGAAAGTGGCATGGGAAAAACAAAAAGTTACCTACAAAGGGCAATCAGTAAGACTAAGCTCGGATTTCTCAGCAGAAACCATGCAGGCGAGAAGGCAGTGGGATGGTATATATAAAACCTTGAAAGAGAAAAAATTTCCAACCAATAATTATACACCCAGCAAAACTGTCCTTCAGATATGATGGTGAAATCAGGACACTTCCAGATAAGCAGAAACTAAGGGAATTTGTTAAAATCAGACCAACCTTACAAGAGATCCTTTGGAAAGAGAACCAACAACAGCAAAAGCAACTGACCATTAACAAACATAATGACATAACCCAGAAACCAACTCAGTTATGGAAGTATCCAAAGTAAAATAAGTTTACAAGATTGTAAACAAGGAACCAGAGACATCAATTAGCAAATGAGGAAAACTACAAAGCAAAAAGAGGGAAAAAATAGTGTAGTTACCTAACTTCTAAATGGTAAGGAAGTTAAGAAAATTTTAAAATAGAACAGACTTTTAAACTTAGGAAAAAAATTATAAATCAGAGGGTAACCTCAAAGGAAAATAATAAATCTTCACATCAAAATAAAAAAGAGGACAAATACAAATATTTAGATTCTCACTCACAGCAACCCTTCCTTGGGTTTCCATAGTGGTATCTCTATGGAAGTAGATTGCACAGTCTTCCCTCCGAGGAGTGGCTGGTGGGTTTGAACTTCCAGCCTTCTGGTTAGCAGTCAAATCCCTTAGGCACTGTGCCACCAGAGCTCCCAAAAACAACAGCAATGATGGAGATGATAACATATCATAAACAAAATGAGCTCAACACAGTAAATTATATAGAAGAAAGAAATCAGCAACACACACACACACAAAATAACAAAATGACATCAATAAATTCATACTCGTACATAATTATACTGAATGTAAATGGATTAAATACACCATCCAAGAGGCGGAGAAATAGAGACTGGACAAGAAAACATGACTCATCGATACTCTGTCCACAGGAGACTCACCTTAGACACAAAGGCAAAAATAGACTAAAAATCAAAGGCTGTAAGAAGATATATTAAGCAAATGGCTATCAAAAAAGAGAATAAGTGGCAATGTTAATTTCTGATAATAGACTTTAAGATAAAAATAACTATAACAGACAAGAAAGGACATTATATAATGATTAAAAGTTCAATTAAACAAAACAACATAACCATAATAAATATCTAGGCACCCAAAGAAAGAGCTTCAATATACATAAATCAGACTTTAGTCGAATTGAAAAGGCAAATAAATGACTCTACAGTAATAGTAGGAGACTTTATTATACCACTTTCAATAAAAGACAGCACAACTGGAAAGAAACTTAACAAAGATGAATAAGACCTAAACAATACAATCAACCAACTTGATATTATAGACATCTACAGAGCACTTCACCTAACTATAGCACAATATACATTCTTTTCCAGCACATATAGAACATTCTCCAGGACAGATCACATATTAGGCCACAAAGCAAACGTCGCTAAATTTAAAAACATTGAAATACCATAAAGCATCTTCGCAAATCACAGTGCTATAAAATTAGAAATCAACACTAGGAAGACCAATGGAAAAAATGGAAACTGAGTAACACCCTCTTTGAAAATGACTGGGTAATAGAAGAAATAGAAAACACAACATACTAAAATCTTTGGGACACAGCAAAAACAGTGGTTAGAGGGCAATTTTTAGCATTAGATGCACACATCAAAAAAGAAGAAAGAGCCAAAATCAACACCCAATGCAACATCTTCAACAATTAGAAAAAGAGCACCAAAAAAAGCCTACAGTCAACAAAATAGAAGAAATAATAAAGATTCTAACAGAAATAAATAAAACAGAAAATATAAAGACAATAGAAAACAGTCAATGAGACTAGAAATTGGTTCTTTGAAAAGATTAATAAAATTGACAAACCACAGGTAAACTTAACAAACAAAAAGGAGAAGATGCACATAACACAAATAAGAAATGAAATGGGACATATCACAACAGAATCATCAGAAATAAAAAGAGTAATATCAGGATACTATGAGGAACAGTATTCTAACAAATTTAAAAATCTAGAAGAAATGGACAGATTTCTAGAAACAAACTACTTACCTAAATTAATGCAGACTGATGTAGAAAACCTCAAGAGGCCCATTAACAAAAGAAGAAATTGAACAGGTCAAAAAAAAAAAAAAAATTACCAGCACAAAAAAGTCCTGGCCCACATGGTTTCAATGGAGAATACTACCATTCATTCAGAGAAGAGCTGACACCAATCGTACTCAAACTATTCTAGAATATAGGAAAGGAAGGAATCCTCCCAAATTCATTTTATGAAGCAAGCATAATCCTGATACCAAAACCAGGCAAAGACATCACTAGAAAGGAAAACTACAGACCGATAGCCCTCATGAATACAGATGCAAAAATCTTCAACAAAATCCTAGCCAATAGACTGCAACAGCATACCTAAAAAATATCACATCATGACCAGGTGGGATTCAAAGCAGATATGCAAGAATAGTTCAACATTAGGAAAACAATCAACACAATCCATCATATAAGTAAAATAAAGGAAAAGAATCATGTGATCATATCAATAGATGGTTTGATAAAATCTAACACCCATTCCTGATAAAAACACTCAGAAAAACAGGAATAGAAGGGAAATTCCTCAACATAATTAAGGGCATATATGCAAAATCAACAGCCAATTATTCTCAATTGAGAGAAACTGAAACCATTCCTTGCGAACAGAAATCAGAAAAAGATGCCCTCTATCACCACTTCTATTCAACAATGTATTGGAAGTCCTAGCCAAAGCAACATGGTAAGAAAGGGAAATCAAGGTTATCCATATTGGTAAGGAAGAAGTAAAACTACCCCTAAGTGTAGATGATATGATCCTATATATAGAAAACCCAAGAGACTCAGCAAGAAAATTACTGGAATTTATTGAAAGATTTAGCATAGTGGAAGGATATAAAATCAACATCAAAAATCAGTTGGATTCTTCTACACCAGCAAAGAAGTCTCTGAAAAGGAAATAAGGAAGTCAATACCATTTACAATGGCTATCCAAAGATAAGATACCTAGGAATAAATCTTATGAGGAACCCCAAAAAATCTATACAAAGAAAACTATAATACACTACTTCAAGAAACTATAAGAGATCTAGATAGATGGAAGAACATATCATGCCCATGGATAAAAAGATTGAACACTGTGAAAATGTCAATTCTACCCAAAGCAATCTATACATTCAATGCAATACCAATCCAGATTCCATCAACATTCTTTAGGGATATGGAAAAAACAATCATTAGTTTTATACGGAAAAGAAAGGGACCTTGGATAAGCAAAGCACTACTAAAGAAGAAGAACAAAGTAGGAGGTCTCACACTACCAGATCTCAAAAACCTACTATGCAATTGTTAAAACAGCCTGGGGTTGGTACAAAAATAGACACATAGATTGCTGGAACAGAATCAAGAACCTAGAAATTGATCCATCGATCTATAATCAACTAAAATTCATTAAATGGGGGAGATAGTCTCTTTCACAAATGGTGCTGGCAAAACTGGATATTCATTTGCAGAAAAATGAAACAAGATCCATACCTCAGACCATACACAAAAATGAAATGCAGATGGATCAAAGACTTAAACGTGAAACCTAAAGTTCATCAAAGAAAAAATAGGAGCAAACTTAGAGACCCTAATTTATGACATAAAGACTATCAAGCATGGCCCAAAATGCCGAACGGCAGAAGATAAACTAGATGATTGGGACCTTCAGAATATTAAATTCATAGGTGCATCAGAAGACTTCACCAAAACAGTAAAAACAGAACCTATAGATTGAGGAAAAAATATTCAGCAATGACATAGAAGACAAAGGACTTCTCTCAAAATTTATAGAAAACTCCAGCACTTAAATATTAAAAAGACAAAAATCCAATTAAAAACGGGCAGAAGACGTGAACGGACACTTCACTAAAGAAGATACTCAAGAAGCCAACAAACACATGAAGAAATGTTTACAATCACAGTCATTAGCTATTGTTGTTGTTATATGCTGTCAAGTCAGACCCGACTCATAGCGACCCCTCCTAGGCAGTATCACTACGGAAGTAGATTGCCCCATCTTCATTCGCAGGAGTGGCTGGTGAGTTTGAACCGCCAACCTTCTGGTTAGCAGTCAACTGCCTTAGGCACTACACTACCAGAGCTCAACAACATTGAGATACCATCTCACCCCCAGCACTAACAGCAAAGTTCAACAACACAGAAAATAATAAATACTGATATGGATATGGAGAGATTGGGACTCTCATACACTGCTGGTGGGACTGTACAATGATACAACCACTGTGGAAATCTGTATGGCAATTCCTTAAAAAGTTGGAAATAGAAATACCATTTGATCCAACAATTTATTACTAGGTACACATCCTAAAGTGAGAAACAGGACATGAATAGATACATGCACACCCATGTTCACTGCAGCTCTATTCACAAAAGCAAAGAGGTAGAAACAACCTAAGTGCCCATTAACCAAGGAATGGACAAACTGTGGTACATACATACAATGTAATAAATACTATGCAACCCTTAATAATGTAGAATCTGCAAAAAACCACATAACGTGGATGAACTTGGAGGATGTTATGCTGAGTGATATAAGTCAATCGTAGACGGACAAATATTGTATTAGTCCTATTTTTTAAAAAGTTAAGGAAAAGTTTATAAATGGAAGTTTCATATTTGGTTAGCAGGGAGGGGAGGGGAGGGGGCATATATATAATACCAAAAATTATTAGTACTTATCAGGGGTAGTAGGGAGGTGGATAGAGGAAGCTTATTTTTGGGGGGAATTGAGTTTATGCTAATGGTGGTAGAATTTTTTAGAAAAGGATACCAATAATGTTGACATGACATGAAAAATATCATCAATGTACCTGAGCTGTAAATATGGAAGTTGTTATGTTGGTGAATGTCTTTTGTGTATGTTTTCACCACAATAATGTGGGGAAAAAAAAAAAAAATAGATAAGCCTCTAAAGAATGTGAATTTTAAAAACCAATCACACTTTGATACATAATTTGAATTTTTATAAAATATATTTTCTTTTAAGAAGATAACTGAAAATTGGACTCTGTTTCCTTTTGGAAAAATACAAATGATCTTAGAGGTCTTCTAATCCTAAGGCCATTTTAACATGGAAATCCCACACATGACTTCTCTGACAAATGCAAACCAATCTTTTCTCAGCACTACAAACAATGGGAATCTCACCATTTTTAAAAAAGATATCCTATGTGATGGTAGGATAATTTGAATGTTTAAAAGGATTTCTCCTTATGTGCAGGTGAAATTCACCCCTATAGCTTCTATGTGAGAGTTATACAAAAGTAAATTCCATTCTTTTTCAGGAGAAATCCTTTCAAATGTTTGAAGCACCATCTTTCACCCTTATTCTACACCTAGGTCTTCTCTTTTACAGAACAAACACCGGAATAATTTTAAAAAACCCCCCATATCAACTGGTTTTCAAATCTCTTACCATCCTATAGAATGCCTTCATATCCCTTAAACTATTGTACTTTAAAGTGGAGACAATACCCGAGAAGTCATTAGGCCATACAGGCCTGTCAGGTTTACTCCTCAGGACATTACACTTCATTAATGTAACAAGACTAAACTGAACTTCTTAGCAGCCATGTGTCAGTGTTAGTTCTGAGTCTGTGGTAAAATAAAAGCCATTCACTTGAAGGATAGAAACTGTTTTGGCTGACGAAAGCAAAAAAAAAAAAAAAACTGAATTTCAATTCTTTTAGTACAAAATTCACTAAAACCTCTTACCTGTACAATCTTTAGCATTCATCATAATAAGTTAGTGAAACATACCATTAACTATAGTATAATTAATGAAATACATATAATTAAGGAGTGACAAATACATGTTAAAAATGCTATTTAAACAAGAATATTATTTAAGACACATATATTTACCTTTGGAAATATGTGTTTTTACAGTGAAGTCATCAGGTGTTAATATAAAATTTAGCCACCAAGTAAAGCCCTGTTCCTGCTTTTCCTTCCAGCGTTCATCATAAAACATGTTTTTTGCAGCAAATGGCATTGGGTGTCTAGGAATATCTAAGAACGCAATTAGGTTACTGCATAAGAAAATTTCCTTTAAATTATTATAAAATATATAGGAAAAGGCCATTACTACTAGCAGAACTAGTAAAAATCTATCTTTAAAACACAATATATGCCTTTCAAACCTAGATGTCCAACAACTGAGGAATGGATAACCAAACTTTGGTACATTCACACAATGGAATACTATGCAACGCTAAAGAATAATGTAGAATCTGCAAAACACCGCATAACGTGGATGAACTTGGAGGACATTATGCTGAGCGAAATAAGTCAGTCACAAAAGGACAAATATTGTATTAGTCCGTTATTGTAAAAGTTAAGGAAAGGTTTATATATTGGAGGACATTTTCTTTGTTGGTTACCAGGGGTGGGAGGGAAGGGGAGGGAATGCTGTTAGATAGATAGAGATAAATATTGATTTGGGTGAAGACAAGGGCAATGTACCAAATGTGAGTGACCAATATGGCAGCATTGAGGATGAGAAAGACAGAGAGAGTTACATGGGCAGTACAAACAACAAATATGAACCCCTTTTCATATACAATACTGAGTTGTCAGTGAAAGCAAACATGGGTATAGGGACGGATAGATGGGTGAACAAGCTAAGCAATTAGGTATGTCTAAATGGAGAGTGTATCCAAGATCATATACAGGGTTGGCAGACAATGGGCCTATAAGTTCATGTGAATGATCAGAATTCCCAGGTGTATAGTAGAGCTGACAAGGGGCAAGGTTATGGTCATTACTTGGTCACAGCCAGCTACCCAGAGGGACCGAGTAGTTGATCCTGCGGGCTTGGGACCATAGTCGCAGGGGACATCAAACTCAATTGGCATAACATACTATACAAAACATTGTTCCACCTACTACTTTGGCGAGTAGCGACTGGGACCTTAAACACTAGGAAGCTGCCATCTAGATGCAACAACAGGTCTCTCCTCGTCAAGAAGAAAGAAGAAAACCAAAATTAATGGAAACAATCAGTCCTAGCGACTGGTACACCATCTGATCTGCAACCTATACAACTATGAGACCAGAAGAACTAGATGGTGCCCAGCTACCACTGCCATCCACTTGGAAGGGATGTAGGAGATCCTGCATAAAGAGGGAGAACAATGTGGTACAAAACTCAAAATCATTTGGAGGCAAAAAAAAAAAAAAGAAGGTGGGGACCAGGTTTGCTGGTCCAATAGAGCCTGGTGTAACCACTGAGACTATGGCCCCTAGCTGCCCTTCAGGTCTGGAATTGAACCCACAACTGTGGTTTCTAGCCAAACAAAGTACAGGCATGTGAGTTAAACATTTACCTCAAGTAGACACACGCCCTGGAGAGAACAATCATGGGAGAAGGAAGGGCTGCTTATGCACAGGGAGATAGCTCAGGGTGCAGAAGAGTATGAAGGGATGGACACTGGGAGGAGGTAACTATGGGGAGGAAGTGGGAGGGGAGCTGCTGCTTTGTAAATTTTGATCAATGACATGAGAAAAAGTATATGTGAACTGCTGTATGAAAAGTGAATTTACTCTGTAAATCTTCACCCAAATCCTAATAAAAAAAAAAAAAAAGGAAAAACACAATATATGCCTTTCAAACATGCTGGAGTTAAAAGAATTATAGGTATGAAATGCAATAAAAGCTAAAGGAGAATTAGTAAGTCCGTGTTGTGTTGTTGTTGTTATGTGCCATCGAATCAGACCTGACTCACAGCAGCCCCTCCTTGGGTTTCCAAGGCGGTATCACTAGGGAAGTAGATTGCCCAACCTTCCTTCCTTCCGAGGAGTGGCTGGTGTAAGTACTACTCAGGTATTCAAAAAGCCTAAATCATCCTAAGTTGATTTCATTAAAGACTGGTAAGTATAATTAGAATACACACTTTAAAAATTCTTTAAGGTTTTTATTTTTAAAAATAAATAAATAGCACCAATTCAGTTCCATCGAAAAGACAATCAATGTTTCACTTCATGTTAATTTTTCAGAGTTTAAAACACACACTTGCCTGCTTTTAATGGTTTTATGAAGGTCAAATTGGACTGCACCACAGGAACAATAGATTTAGTCCTCTTCCTTGTTTTAGAACTAGGAGTTCCGTGTACTAATGAATCTAAAATATATTACAAAGCAGAATTAATAGCATTAAAACAATAAAATGAAATTTTCCAAATAAGTAACTGATGAATTGTTTTAAAATTAAAGTTTGGGATCTCCACAATACTATTCATTTAGCAAATCCTGAGTACCTACCAGGCACCATAGTATGAATTCGGTGATCAACGAAACTGACATCTTCTGGTAGCAATAGAGCAGAAACTATCATTTATTTGGTATCTATTTAAGCTATGTTCCACAATCAATCAATTTATTGTATGCACATTATTCCAGACTATGTGATAGGGGCTGAGGATATATGACCCCAGTCTTTAGGATGTTCTCAATGTAACATGGAAGCTTAAAAAGAATTACACTATACTGCAAAAGGAAGAGGTATGTATAAGGAGCTGTGGAAACACAGAGAAGGGAGCCCTAACACCTGCTAAAAAGATAGGACAATCTTTCTAGAGAAGAATAAGCTTAAGCTGACTCTTAAAGAAAAGTAACAGGTAGGCATGAAAAAATATGTTCTGCTGACAGAAATGCCAATATGGCTGGAGACTGAATACATGTGAGAAAAGCAATACAAGAAGAGATTTTAAGAGGCAGGTAAAAGTTGAATAATATTAAAAGTAATAGTGGAAATTAATATTTGAATATTTTATGCCAGATACTATAGAAGCCTTTTTATATAGATTGCCTAATGTAGTCATCACAATAAACCTATGAGAAGTGTACTATTATTATCCACATTTTATATAATTAGGATAATGGGGCTTAGAACTATTAAGCCACTCACTCATGGTCACACAAGTTATTAAACTACAGAACTGGGGTTCGATCCTGGACAGTATAGTACCAGAGTCTGCATTATTAATCAGTTTGAAGCATCTTATAGGTCAGTGAAGGATTTTAATCCAGGAAGTAACATATTCAGTTATATGCTAGAAAACAGTTTGGCCAAGGGCATGAAAGGGGTTAAGACTAGAGGCAGAAAACCGTCAGGAAGCTACTACAGTGGCCCAAGTTAGATAAGATGAGAACTCGAATTATAATAGAAGCAGTAGAGACAAATTAAAGAGGACTGTTATTTTAACAGGAGAATCAATCAACAAGCCGTAATAACCAACTGACTCTGTAAGTGATGGAGAATGTCATCTCCAGGTTGATTTCTAAGTATCTAGCCCAGGTGACTGAGGTAGATAGTAAGTGATATCTACAATAAAAGTTACAGTGGCAAATCACCCATCAGAACAGTAGTTCAGTATCTCCAAAGCAGGTTTCATGACAGTCTGTGTTGCTACTAAATAGAAGCAAACAGCTAATGACTGCCCATAAATATTTTTAAGGGCAGGGATTGGCAAAATATGGTTCTCAGGCAAATTCCAGTGCATTACCTATTTTCGTATGGCCCACAGCAATTATTTTTACGCTTATAAAAAGTATTTCATGATGTAGCAAAATATGAAATTCAAATTTCAATGTCCAGCTCTGGTAGCATAGTGCCTAAGGCACTTGACTGCTAACCAGAAGGCTGGCGGTTCAAACCCACCAGCCACTCCTTGGAAGGAAGGTTGGGCAATCCTACTTCGTAGTGATACTGCCTCGGAAACCCAAGGAGGGGTCGCTATGAGTCGGGGCCGATGGCAAATAACAACAACAACAACAACAAATAAAATTTTATTCAAAGCAGTCACACTCTTTGTTTGCATATCATCTATGGCTCCTTTCAGGAGGCAATGACAGAATTAAGTAGTTGTGGCAAAGACTACATGCCCTGAAAACCATTGTAAGGGCTCTGGCTTTCAGTGAAATAGGAAACCATCAGAGGGTTTGGAACTGAAGAGGATCCTGCTAACATTTCAAAAGTATCACCCTGCCTGCTACACAGAAAGCAGATCATACAGAAGGCAAACAAAGAGAAGACAAAGAGATCTGTTAGCAGGCCCTGCCCAACACAAATTGGCTATGGAAGTGGTGAGAAGTGATCAGATTCTGAGTATGTTTTAAAGAGAATATAAGAGTTGTTGTGGACTGGGTTTAGAACAAGATACAACATGTGTCTGAATTTACAGAGAAAGACTAGGAGAGAAATACAATTAAGGCCAATTCCAAGCTGTTTGGCCTGAGTAATGAGGAAGACAGGTATCATTTACTGAGATGGGATATCACAGCAGTAGCACCCGGTATGTGTGTGGAGCTTGGGGTGCGGGTAGGGGCGGAATATTTAAGGTTTAGTTTTGGACAACTTAAGGTGATCATTAGACAGCCATGTGGAAATGTTGAGCAGGCAATTGGACATAGGAATCTACAGATTAGAAATTCTGAAGATACAAATCAAAGAGTTTTCCATACAGAGATAATAAAGAAATCCCAGTAGGGTGGTCAGAAAGTGACTGAAATAGTTTCAACAAATAAGAAAGGAAACAGAAAGAGCTAATATAAACAGCTTTTAAAATGATTTTTTATTTTTTTTTTAATATCTCTTAATGAAAGGATAATCCATATGCAGAAAAGCACACAATAAATAGGTAACTGTAAATTATCAGAGTAACATCTAAATTCTTTCAAGGACTTTTGCTTTAAAGGAAGCAGAAGAATGGAGCAGAGGCTGAAGGTGTAAGTGGATATCAACAGAAGTTTGTTTTTAAGATATAGCAGCATATTCGTATGTAAATCACAGATGTTCAAATTAGGAGTAAATAAAGAAGAAAAGACAATCTCTAAAGCAACATTCTTAGGTAAAATGACATGGGATCTTGTGAACAAGTAGATACACTAGCCTCATTTAGGGTTAGACAATTCATGATGTCATAAGAGGAAAGAAAAGTACATTGGTGAATATACAGGTAGGGTGGTAGAGGGTGTGTCAGTGTGTGAAAGTTTTCTTCATACCTTGTACTTCCTTAATGAAAGAGAAAGCAGATCACCAGATCAGATGGAGGTCAGAGCACTAGCTCTGGAGCCAAACTGGGTTACAGCCACAGCTTTAGGACTTGCTACCTGTGTGACCAAGTTACTCAACTTATAAACGCATCAGGTTTCTCATTTAGCTTATAAGATTGCTTTATTAAATAAGTTAATGGTAAAGTGTTCAAAACTGGATCTGACAGAAGTAGTATTCAATGAGTGTTAGCTATTACCAAACATGAGTGAGGAGGAAAAAGATGCTTGAAGCATCAAGAAAAAAGGGATGAGATCCTTTGTAGCAAAGGCATAAAGTCAACAAACCAGGAAAATATAGCCAGATTTAAGGGCTTGCTTGAGGTTAATGGTCATGAATTTAAAGACTAATCAGCAAGATTTAGATGTAGAGGAGGCAGAGTTGAAATGGGTTTAGAATTTTCTGGGCAAATAAAATAAAGGAAAAAGAGCAGTGAATGGAGTGATTACGATGAATTATGGAATCAAAGCTGAGTAAGGAAGAGAGGACCTGAAGGAAATGAGGGCTGGAGAAGAGAGAGTGGTACTAATGGACTTTACATTACATAAGAGTAGAAAAAATGCTAGACTTGGGTTTCTAGTGGAAACGCTGGAATCATTTAAAAAATAAAAAAACCCAAACTCATTGCCCTCAAGTTGGTCACGACTTGGGTTTCCGAGGCAGTAGGAGCTCTGGTAGCATAGTGCCTAAGGTACTTGACTGCTAACCAGAAGGCTGGCGGTCCAAACCCACCAGCCACTCCTGGGAAGGAAGATGGGGCAATCTACTTCCGTAGTGATACTGCCTCGGAAACCCAAGGAGGGGTCGCTATGAGTCGTGTCCAACTAGACAGCACATAACAACAACATCTCTACAGTAGATTGCCCAGCCTTCCTTCCGAAGAACAGCTGGTGGGTTAGAACCGCAATCCTTCTGGTTAGCAGTCAAATGCCTTAGGCACTACACTACCAGAACTCCCGCTGGAATCATAGGGTGATTGGAAATTAAATATGGCCTGCATGAAACTAAAAGCCCAGAGTACTGGCAAAACCTTCTACTATAATTTTGAAATCATAAAGAGTAATGACAGTAGTAGTTCTGCAGAAGTACCATGAGCCAGATGTAAAAATCTTGAGAGTATTTTCACTGTAATTCGGAGGAATCAGAGTCTGAAAAATGAGCTTTAAGCTGCTTTGTCATTGGTTTCTTTTTGTTTACTTGTTTGCATGCTTGTAAGGAAGAAAGGAAAAACAATAGTCTGGAAGAAGAAATGAGAAGCAAGGAGGTCCACTATCCCACCAAGAGACACAAGGTCTGAACAATATTAAAAAAAACACAACCTATAGAGAGTTGTAATGAAAGCAGTGTTCTCAAGGGAGACCAGGTTTCAAGAGAGTAACAAAATGAAGGAATGTTTGTTTAGAAAAGAAATGTGATAATTAAAGAAAGCCAAGAGGGCACAGGTGAGTTTAGAGTTCTGGAGGAATATAAGAGATGACTGAAATTAGGGGATGCTCAAAGAGAAAGGAGACAAAAATACAGATATGTGGTATCTCCTGAGTCCTAGGATTCATTTAAATGATGTTGAAACAATTAGTATGGTGTTTTTCTTTCTGCATTTGATTGCTATAAGGTAAACTGTATTAAAGGGGCATGGTAGGATTAATCATTTTTTAAATAAAACCAAAAAACAAAAACCAAACCCACTGCCATCAAGCCGATTCATAGTGGTCCTATAGAACAGAGTAAAACTGCCTGTCCCTTAGGGTTTTTAAGCCTATGAATCTTTATGGAAGCAGACAGCCTCATCTTTCTCCCATGGAGTGGCTGGTGGGTTTGAACTGCTGACCTTTTGGTTAGCAGCCCAATGCTTTAACCACAGCACCACTAGAGGTCCTTTTGAGGCAGAGAATTGGTGGCAAGACTGTGAATACTGGGAAGGAATAGTGGCTTTTTCCAAAGGAATGCAGAGCTCTGAGGCCCTATCTTCATTCCTAATTAAGGGCTCTGTGGAGGCTGAGGGAGACACAGAACACAGCGCCCAGAGGCCTCTTCTTCCTTTCTGCAGATCATATTCTAGTGTCAGGTATTTTAAGGGCCTTCCAAACAGGGTTTGCACTCAGGGGAGGTAACAGATGGTTCAAAGAAATATTTTTTTAAAAGTTAATGAAAATTCATGATGAATAAAATATTAAAATTTTAAGGGCAAGATCACAAATAGTTCAGAGTTTAGCCCTAACACTACATTTGCCTTATCTTCCATTAGCAAATAGGTACAGTTTAACACAAGTTTATTAATAGCAGATTTACAAAATAAAAACAAACAAAATATGCTCTTTATAGATGTACTTTCATTGAAGGTTTTATAACCAAGACTCACCTGATCTCTTCTTCAGGTTTAATTTCTCTCTGTTACTAGTATGTTTTGAAATAGGTGTGATGACTTTTTTTGTTTTTTTAGCTGTTGATGTTTTAGATTCCAAAGGAGAAAAATGGATTCTTCTGATTTTTTGTACTCTATGTTCCATAACTGCACTTCTCACATTTGCATTTTCCATAGTTCCGGCACTCTTTCTTTTACAAGCACCTAAAGCTGTCTTTGAGGAAGATGGAGTTATTTCATTTTTATGACTATTAAATTTGCTTATAACCGGATCTATAATTGGAAGGTATGAATGAAAAGATTCTTTCTCTTTTTGATTATCTACTATCACTTTTTCGAGTTCGCCTACCACATTGTTGAGACATCTTTTTGCCTTTGGTTTATTAATTTCAGTTTGTTTTTCTCTGGCAGAGCTGGACTTCTTTTTAGTAACAGTGGTGGAAAGTATCGGCCGTCTTTTGGATTGTTTATTGTGGTTGCAACCAGAAATATCCTGAACTGCAGAGAACTCAGGATGATTTTGTCTTGTAAAACTGTAATAATTTGACTTCACTTCTACGGCTTTGGGTTGTTCAGATATAGCTTTAGGAGATTTTGAATCCTGACATCCACGAGTAAATGGTAAAACTTTATTTTTCCTCCAAACTTGAGGAGGTTGTGGGACCTGAGAATTTTCATTTGATAATGGTGATAATTTACATGTTTGATGAGATGTACACATAGATGTCATGTTACTGTTTACAAATTGATTTGGTAATAGAATGGGTTTAATTGACTCTGATTCTAGATCCCGATTTAGTCCGTAATTATCATTTACAAAAGAATCTGGACTTAAAATAGTTTGATAAATTTCATGTACAGTTTTTGATTCTAAATGCATAGGCTTTGAATTATCTTTCATAAATTCATCTGATGAAAGACATGTAACTGATTCTACTTCATTATTAACTACATGGCTATTAAGTACAAAGGAGTCTGGACTTAGAAAATTTCCTTTGCTTTGTGTAATATTCAAAGTTGAAGAACAGTTTGGGGTAAGAATAAGTCTATTATTTTCTTCAATTTGGCCATTAATATTATTTATAGAGTTAATGGATGTTTCAGTTATAACTTGCTCATTAAAATTAAAATCGTTTGAAATGATGGGATCTTCTACTTTCAACAGTTCCACGTTTTCAGATGCATGAAGAGAAGAGTAGGTAGTAGATCGACGTACAGAAAGTGACAAAGTGTCACCATAGCATTCTTTGAAAGTGGGGCTTATAGGTGATATGGTTATTCTATTTTCAAGGATTAAGGAATTGTTTTCTGTTGGGGAACAGACTTCAGTCATAGCCAGATTTTCACAGGCTTGTAGTGGACTCCTAACTATGTCAACCTTTTGGGAAACATTAAATGTTTTATTAACATTTTGACTATTTGAAATCCTTTTGTTATGATTTGAAGAGGTTGAAGCAGTCTTTTTATTAATGGTATCCCAAAGACTCCTCTGCAAAAACAAGCAAAATATACCAAATAAGTAGGTAGCTGTTGAAGATTATCTTTAAATAAGCAATATAATGTATGCTATACACTTTATATTTGTTACCAGAATAATTTTGACAGAGTATTAAATATTTTCTTAAACGAAAATCACAGAATGACTTAAAGTTATTACCTTTTTCTTTTTCCGTTCTTCTGCATTTCCTAGTAATATAGCCTGGTGCTTCAGAACATCATTTACAAGAAATGTCACAATCTCTCTTACTCGGCCTTCTTTGGATGGTGTCCAGTTAACAGAAATTACAATTTTTTCTTTAGGCTGAAATCCAAAAAAAACACATTTTAAATGATTATGGCAATAGTGGAATATCATAACTAAATTATATAAAACTTAGCAGGGAATTAATAATTGTTAATCACCAACAATCTACACCCTAACAGCACTTAACAAGTCAAATATATTTTTCCCACCCTATATCCTCATTTAATAAGGCCACTATGAATAGTAAGGATCACAACAAAATAAAAATATAATAAAATCTTAATTGTAGCTGAAAGCAATAGAACAGATAATCTCCAAAACATTTTGTTGTAGTTGAATGTTTTTAATTTAATCATATATTACTACTTCTTTAGACATGTATGCTACTTCTGTTTCAAATATACTGTAAATGACCATGCACTAAGAAGACTTTCTTAAAAAAGAAATATAAAGATGATCAAGTAAATTCCTTCCTCTTACAATATTCTCTGAAGTCCCCATTATCATCATAACTAATATTTGTTTGTTGTTGTTGTTGTTATGTGCCGTCGAGTCGGCCTCGACTCATAGTGACCCCTCCTTGGGTTTCCGAGGCAGTATCACTACGGAAGTAGAATTGCCCAACCTTCCTTCCGAGGAGTGGCTGGTGGGTTTGAACCGCCAGCCTTCTGGTTAGCAGTCAAGTGCTTTTAGCCACTATGCTACCAGAGCTCCTCTAACCTTAATTTATATCATCAGTAGGATGCATGTTTTACGGCTGACATGACTGAATCCAGAAGGCTTTAAGTATCACGCCCAAAGTCAGACAGCTGGTAATTAGAAGCCAGGTAGTCTGACTCCACAGCCCAGACTAACACCTATACCCACAGCCCAGCAGGTAGACCTAATCATCTTTCCTGACAAAGCCAAAACCTTGACATGACAAAAACAAACTGTTTCTGTTGCTTTTCAGGGAAAAAATGATGAGTTTTTATTTTAAAGGAGAAACCACATAACATGATCAACATCTGGCTTTTTTAAAAAAAAAAAATTGAGATCAGTAACTTTGTAACAACAACAACTTTATAAAACAGAAAATTTCAAAAATAATACTTTAGTTCCACATTATGACAAAATGTAGTAAGTAAAAGTATTATGTAGAGAGAGTTATCTTTCCATAGAAAGGAAAAGAGGCAATCATTCATAAAACAGACCGAAGTTTAGTGAAGTTCTGAAGGGCAGATGAACCCAGTAACACACAAGTCAATGGCTCTTCATATCCAAGCACCTTCTCATTGCCTTGAGAAATGGTTATTAGCCAACTAGTTCAGATCTTGGTTTATGGTTTATTTTCACACTTTCAGAGGTTCTACTCAACAGAAAGGCCACAGCAACCAAAATCGAATATAAATTCTCTGGTTTTCAGTGCATCTGGCCAATATAATGCAGTAAAAGCTAAGGGGGAGGTTCCTTAAAAAAAAAAAAAAAAAAGCGTTGATAATAAAATTACCATTTATTAATTTAGAACTGCAAGAGCCTTTCACAATACCTGAATTCTATTTAAAATGTTTCTCTATATAATAGAGACTGGAAGTAGTGGGGGTTCTGTGGCAGAATTCTCCTCTTCCATGTCATTTGGACTAGAAATCACAGCATGTCCTACGCATCCACCACCACCCATCTGTCAGTGGAAGCTTCCTTGCATGTTGCTATAATGAAAAACAGGTTTCAATCGAGCTTCTAGACTAAGATGGACTAGGAAGAAAGGGCTAACGATGTACTTGGAAAATCAGCCAGTGAAAACCCTATGGATCACAACAGGTCCCATTTGCAAGAGATCACAGAGATGGCCCTGGACCAGGCAGCGTGCTACACAACAGCTAACAAAAAACAGCAACATGTAACAAATAAAATTAAACTAAACTCAACTGTCCTTGAATGAAATTCTGACTCATAGCAACCCTATAGGACAGAGTAGAACTGCCCATGGGGTTTCCAAGGCTGCAATCTTTACGGAAGCTGACTGACATGTCTTTCTCCTGCAGACTGCCTGGTGGGTTCCAGTCGCAGTCATTTTCCTTCCCATCTGAGCGCTTGACCGCTGCACCACCAAGTCTATATAAACGCTTTAAAGATTCTGTGTACGTGTATTACTATGCTGATACCATCTAAGTTACCGCCTACCCTGGCCTTTTCTACAGGGGACAAAGGCACTTTCACAGTTAGTGAAAAAGAACTGACTTCATCCTCTAAGGCTCTTTTTCAAGCCACACCCCCTTGGACCCATGTGGTAAGAAAGATGGCGGAGAAGGTGGGCGGTGGCGCAGGGCGCGCCCCTCCCACGACCTACCTGCAACACGAAACAATGCTGCGAGATGCTAAAGCCCCGGTCCGCTGCCGGGAAGCGGCAGATCTTCACTTCAGTAACCTCCTCGTTGGGATTGTCTAGAGCCAGAGACAAGGTTCGAGAGGCTCCTAGGCGAACATCCCCGAAGCAAAGGAAAGGCGACTTGCAGAAGTGGCTGAGAGATAGGACCGGAGGGGAAGCCGCCTCCTCTTCGGCCCCGGAGCCCCGCAGCACTACTGGCGTCCTGCGCTCGGTGGGGCTTAGCTCCCAGTAGCTTCGCCCCAAACGCCTGGTCGCCATGGAGGCTCCAACACCCCCGCCTAGACCTCTCACGAAGCTGCTGACCGCCTACTTTCAAGGCAGGCTGTGGAGATCGTAAAAGTTGATTCGCCCACCTTTCTTTTTCAGTCTCCGACACCTGGGAAAAAGGGTAACAAAAGCCAGCAGATTGACAAATTCAAAATGCCACACAACTATAGCTTTCTGCCTCCGTTTAAACCTCCCGCCTCCACCAATGAACACCTCCAGGCAACGCCTACCTGGCCACAGAGCCAATCACTCAGCAGCAGCAACTAACCAATGAGACTGCTGCGCCTTATTTAAACGCTTGCACAAGCGGTCAGTTGCTCTCTGCAGAGTGAAAAACCGTGACTAAGTTCAGAGGACTCCTAAAGCCGATGGCTTGCTTAGTCTTGAAATTCGCAGTTAGAGCTTTTGTGAACCGGTTGTGTTGACGCAAGAGTAACAGAGTTTCCAAAATAAACGTAGTAATCATTGAGGTTGCCTGACCACCTTAGGTAAAACCATTAAATAGGCAAAAGTTCATTTAAGTCTCATTTTTCATCCCGCCGAGAATTGTATGAATTAGCTTTATTTTCACGGTTTCCTGAGGCTGAATGGGAAAAAATATGAGGAAAATTAAAATGATAAAGTGTGAACCTGGTTATTTCAGTGACTGACCAAAGCAGGGTCTCAGTAAACTTCATTCTAATTCTCACCTCGGGATGTTGGAAGCGTGACATAAGAGAAATAAAACCCGAAATTCTAAATTATCCTTTTGACAGGCAATGCCTTTGACAAATAACTTCTTGGCTTTTATTTTAATTATTTGACTGCTAATCAGAAGGCTAGGTTCAAACCCACCAGCGACTTCCCCAAAGGAAGACTGAGCAATCCACTTCCATAGAGACACCGCCTGGGCCACCCAAGGAGGGGTGGCTATGTGTCGGAATGGACTCCAGGGCAGTGAGTTTGGTTTCGGAATACTTAGGAATCTCCGTGGCCCAACCTACAGACTGGCAGTACAAACACATGGGGTAGGCAGAACTCCACAGCAGTTAACAATTTTCACCTCAATTCCATGAGATAGCTACTATTATTTTTGTATTTTACTGATGAGAAAATTGAGACAGAGAGGTTATGTAACTTGCCTAAGGGCATACAGCTAGCTAGAAGTGGCAAAGCCAGGATAGGTACCCAGGCAGTTTGGCCCTCCTCCTGCTTCTAAATTTACTGTGGGAAACTTAAAAAAAAAAAAAGGAAAAGGAAAAGAAAATCTATGTATGAATGTGGTGTATGGGCACAACCATACATAGAAAGAAACATGTTTTTCCATGGGTGGAAAAACAAAATGACACTGATAAGAAATTACATCCAATGACACCCCAGTTTGGCCTGATGAAACCTGATTGAATTGTTACATTCAACAATTTTTAAACAAAAACATTTTAAAATCCTTCAAGATTGATGCACAATGAAAACATTACCTTTGAAACATAAAGATGTATAGTTTTATTTTTAACAAAAAACCTAGTAGGAATTACAATCATTCTCAAATTTGCATAATTTACATTTATTGTTTCATACTGTGAATGATATTCATCAAATCAGTGTTATAAATACAAGCCATCTTAAGGGTAAAATATCACTCAATTGTTTCAATTGTTTTAACATGGTGGTAGTATAATTTTGTTCATATATGCTCACTTTCAGTTTTTCTTCATAAACCATAGCCGTTGGCTCACAACCAAAACAAAAACAAGAATGGAATTTTTATTTACCCCTCCACTTCCATTCTCCACCCTTAAATTGATACATTTTACTCATTTAATATGTTGACACACGTACCTAAGAATGACCATAATAGTCTGCTATGTTCACTACTGGATTCAACAGTGGTTTATAGTCAAATTAGGTTGAAATGCTGGAACCCATCTGACAGTCCAAAGACTTGGAGATATGGGAATGTTGGAGGACAACTGTATGTACAACCTACTCAACCACCCTTAAGCATACATAAATACCCTCCCCTCTCCATAATACTCCCTTTACCAAAGCATTAAGAAATACACTGATGAGGGGGCTTGAATACCCTTGAAGAGGCCTGTGATAACTGTTTCCTATAGGCCAGGAATGATGGTAGGGGATGCTATGAGAACAAGTTGTCTTATCTCAATGTGAATGATAGGATCTGTAAATGATAAAGGTCAGTGCCATTTAACAGATCAGGTAGTAGCACCACAGCATGCCAAGGGCTGAACAGTAATTAGAGGCATGGATCTGTGGCAATGGCTAATTGATTAAGGGATCAATAGAAACAAGATGGGTAGTGTACTAAGTTTCTGCTTGACATATATTGTAGAAAAATTCTATCTCTGGAGAGCAGAAACCCAACTGGAGCCCACAGATCCAAGGACCTTTAACTAAGGAAAGGTCTTACCCCTTTGAGACAAGATCTTGTAACATGGATGCAACTTATAATATAGTAGTCACCATACAAAAACAGTGTTTCGTTCTGCTGTGCATGGGGTCGCTATGAGTTGGAAACGACTCAACAGCACTTAACAACAACAACAACCATAAATCTTAACCCAAACTTTCTCCCAGAGAAAACTGAAGCCATTTACCAGCGTGACTGTGGCTGTGGAAAGAGAATACCCAACCCTTTCAGACATTCTGCTACACTTAAAATGCCACCATGGGCTACCAGTCTGAGTGGGATTTTATGGACACCAGAGGCATCCAGGCCTGCATCTGTCTCACAGAGCATCCAGGATAGGATTCATTCAGTTCCAGACTACAAAGTGAGAACAGACATACTTAGTAACTGGTAGAATTCTCACACTGGTTTTAAGTTCCAATGAGTAAAGGCTATTCTGGTATAAAGGGTGAAATAGAAGCCCCTGTAATCCCTTTCCCAATGCCTCTATGATAGTAAGCTAAAAGCAATAGTATAACTCTGAAGAAATTTCAGAGGTTAGTTTGAAAATATGAGAGATGCAAGGTGAGTGATTACAACCATATGCCCATTTACCTCCTCTGTATGGTCAGCACAAAAGTCAAATGGGTCCCGGGAAATGATAATAGATTATCGCAATTAGGTTATGATGCCAATTGCTGCTGCAGTTGCAGATCTGTCCTCTTTACACAGCAAATCAGCACATCCTTGACAGTTGGTTCCCTAGTTATTATATGGCAAATGTTTATTTCTTACTTTTCTCCATTCAACTAGTAAGGAAAGACTGAAGCAGTTCATATGTATGTGGCGAGGGATCACTATTATGCCTCAGGGCTAGTCAATTCCCCTGCCTGTGCTGTAACATTGTCCAAAGGGACCCAGATCTTCTTGATCTCTCAGAATACTGCACTGGTCCATCGCATTGATAACATTTGCTAGTGAAACCTGGTGAATAAGAAACAGCTGTCGAGTTCTGGCAAGATGGCGGACTAGGCAGAAGGATTGCACAGACCCTCTTCAACAAAGAAAAGGGAAACCAATTAACACAGACACAGAAGATAATCG
>NW_006921662.1:1410745-1465130 GCF_000298275.1 Orycteropus afer afer
ATCAATCATGGGAGAACAGAAGGGCAGTGTTTGCATAAGGAGAGAGCTGTGGGGGGTGGGAGTGCAGGGAGGGAAGGACACAGGGAAGAGGAAACTACAGGGAGGAAGTGGGAAGAGAGCTATTACATTGTAGGAAATTGCAGTCAGTGTCATGAAACAAAATGTGTATGAACTGCTGTACGGAAAATAAATTTGCTCTGTAAACTTTCACCCAAATCACAATAAAAATTTTTTTAAAAAAGTTAAAAAAAAAAAAGAAAAAAGAAACAACTGTCAAGAATTGTTAGGGTCTTACTTGAAAGAATTTAGCTTGCCATTCCACAACCTACATTGATGAGTAATGATTGGGGTCTTAAAAGCTTTCAAGCGCCCATCTAAGATGCAGCTAATGGTCTCCTGTCGTCAGAAGCAAAGAAGAGTGCAAAAAATCAAGGGCATTAGGAAGCAATCAGCCCTAGAACATGATGGACCTTGAGAGCAGAAGAACCAGACGGTGCCCGGCTACCACTTGGGAAAGGATCAAAACTGGAGATCCTATATAGAGTGGGAGGAAAAGTGTGGAACAAAATCCAAAAACACAATAAGGACCAGAATTAGTGGTTGGATGGACTCTGGTGGAACCCCCAATACTACAGCCCTGGGATACACTTCAGGCCTGGAATAAAACTCACTCCCAGGGTCTGGCTCTTAGCCCACTAGTAAATAAGACCACTCAACCCAGGGAGAGGCACCCACATACTGTGGAGATGCATCCCTTGCAGCAATCAATCACAGGGCACCATAGGAGCAACCATCACATGGAGTAAATGGAGGACACAAAGGAGTGCATAACTATGAGGGGAAGGGGGTGGTTACTGGGCAGGGAAGGGAGGCGAGTGGGTTACGGTTGGGGATGGTAGTTGGGGAGTGAAACCAACTGTACATGAAATGTTGAATGTAAAACAAACTCTGCTCTGTAAACTTGCACCTAAAGCACAATAAAATAAAATTTAAAAAAAAATGAATTTAGCTTGCCAATTTCACAAATGCTGGCAGAAGATATAAGATTCTTGGGTTAGAGATAAAGACTTTATTACTCATGGAAAAAAGCAGTAGCCATAGTGTCAGCACGTTCTTTTGCACTGGGTACATCTGCCCCTAAGTCTCATGGAGACAATACCAAAAATCTATGATGACTGCTCGCACACACAGTGGGCCATTACATGAAAGGGTAACAATGAACTTGAGAATCAATCGTTTTTAAATCACATTGTCGGGAGGTGGGGAGGAAGTCGACACTTTATCCTTTAAGATTTCTCACACCAAACACAATCCTGAGAGATGTCCTGGGTAGAGTGGTCAGCACCTTGCATCTCTGGGAAACCAGCAAGAATGTAAGGCTTGTTTAGGACCCATGGTGAACTGTCTCTCCCAATAGTTGTAAAAAGTCTAGATGTCGGTAGTAAAATAAATGCAGGCCAGATGGTGAGAAGTAAACTGCGATAAAATTCAGAATTTTACATTGATAAAGTTTTTAGAGATCAAAATGGTCTGATACATAACAGGCTATCCTCTCTAAAATGAGATGCAACTTGCTGTACTTTTGTACCATTTGGAAGGTCTCTTTAGATTTTGGAAATAGCACATAACTTAACTAGTCCACATCTCTCCAACCCATTTACCTAGTAACTACAAGATTGACATTTTTGAGTGGGTTCAGGCTACAGTGTAAGCTGCTCTGCTACTTACACCATATCGCAGTCAGAGACACAGAACAGAGCCTCTGGAATGTTTTAATAGAAGGATCACGGTATAGAACTCCAGCTTTAGCAGTAAGGCTATGCCTTCCTCTGAAAACAAGCATCTAACATTTGAAAAACAGCTCCTGGTTTTTCTATTGGATCATGGTAGAGACTTGAGTAAGTGATTGTGTGACCCAAATTGTCCATCAACTATTATCTAATCCAGGGACCAGCAAACTATGGCCTGCAGGACAAATCTGGCACATTGCCTATTTTTTGTAGCTTTATGGGAATGCAGCCACATCCATTCATCTACAGATTGTCTATGGCTGCTTTTGGACTGTAACAACAGAGGTGAGTAATCGTGATAGAAACCTTTTGGCTCACAAAAGCTGATCCTTTACAAAAAAAATTTCCTGACCCTTGTTCTAACCCAAAGAACCCAAATAAACTTGGATGTGGCAAGTAACATTCCATCGTAAAACAAAATAGACATACGCAAGACCAGGCCAAGAATACACCAGCTAGCTGCACAAATAAATGACTAATCTTAATTTCTCTTCCTACTGTTTGCTGTCTATTGATCTACACCTACAGAAAACCAGGCAGTCCCTTATTACCACTTCAAAGAGAAAAAAAAAAAAGCATGGGTTATGTATGGATCTGTGTGGCAGGCCAGGTATGAACGGTGCTGCACAGTACAGTCTTCCCTTAGGGACAGATTTAGAAGATGAAGGTAAATTCTCCCAGTGAACAGAATTCTGGATAATACATCTGGTAGTCAACTTCATAAGGAAGAATGTGACATAGTCTTCAGTGAAGTTCTATGCTGATTCACGGGCAATGGCTAACAGGTTGGCCATCTGGTCAAAGCTTTAGAAAAATAAAATGGAAAGTTGGAGACAAGTAGCAAGGTATGTAAGTGGATCTCTCAAAATAGGTATGGAATGTTAAGAACTGTTAAATTCTGTTAACTCATGTTAAGTGTCCATCAGAGATTATCCATGGCAGAGGAGCTCAATACCAGAAAAAGCAAAACCACCTATCCTAGGTCTCAGCCTCTTCTCTCAGCCAGCCCACTGATTGCTCAGTGAGCCCATATACAAAATAGTCATGGCAGCAGAGATGAAGGCTACCAATGACCTCAAACCTGGTGTCCTTTTTACCAAGGCTAATCTGATACTACACTGATGAATGCTCAGTCTGCAACATCTGAGGCTAGTGCCCAACTTTCACTATGACACCATTCTCCAGTGGGACTAGCCAGCTACTGTGGGAGTCTGATCCTATAAATTATTTCTATCAAGAAAGCCAGTATTTTGCCTGAGAGATGCATTTTGAGTACAGATAGTGCTTCTCGTATCTATGGATTTACAGAATGTTTTCTCTCTAACCAGTGAAGTTGTGATGGTTTTAAAAATATGTTCACAAATTTTAGTCCTGTTTTCAAGAGGGAAAGCTTATTTTTCTTGAATGTGAACTGGACTTAGTGACTCATTTCTGACAAACTGAATATAGCAGAAGTGATGAAATATCACTTCCAAGATTAGGTAACAGACTGCAATATCCCTATTGGGTATTTTCTGTCTGATTTATTCTATTAGATCACTTTTTTGGGAGATGCCAGCTGCTAAGTCCCTAGACAGCCTTGTGGAGAGGCTATGTGGTGAGAAACTGAGGCTAACTGCTCTGTGATGTTGGATACAACCTGTCCCCATTCCAGTAATTTCCAGCTCTGATTGACACCTTGACTTCAACCTCATGAGAAACTCTGAGGTATTTTTTAAGTCACTAAGTTTGGTGGAATTTGTTACATAGCAATACATAATACAGATTTTGGAATCTAAGTCTGGATGTTACCATAACAACCAACCCAAAATGTGGGAGTGGCTTTGGAATCAGGCAGTGACTAGAGGCTGGAAGGATTTTGAGGAGCAAGGTAGGGAAAGCCCGATAGCTATGAATAGACTCCAACCTCAAACAGCTCAACTATGCTACTCTAAGATTCCTAATCCATAGAAACTGTGAGATAATAAATGCTTGTGCTGTTTTAAACTACAAGTTTTGGGGTCATTTGTTACACAGCAATAGATAACTGATTATCCTATACAATATAACCAACCTCTAAGAAGATTTACTTTGCAGAAATGGCCTCATGCCCATGGAATTTACTAGTGAAAAGCAGCTGCCTTGATAGAGTTGAGAATGGCCTGCTGATGACTCAGTTATGTGCCAGACTGGAGACACCACCTTGCAACGCTGGGGTGGAGTACTACCCTACAGCACAAAGTGCATGCCTTAAAACAGTAATCATCTCATCCATGGTCAAAATGCATGGGTCTGAGAATGAGGGGAGCAGGAATAAGAAGTCACTCTATTAAACCTATTAACTGATTAATGGACTTCTGCTACATTCAGATTTTCCTTCAAAAACAGCACAATATGTCCACTTCAAGCAACACTAGTCACTATTAATATCTGACTTTGTATTATTTAGCCATTTAAAAACCATTAAATAGCTTAATATATTTAATATGTAAAATATTTTAAAATAATATCTAGGTCATAAGAAACAAGTAAAATATAAACAAACATGGCCCACAATACTTGGTTTTCCATATTTTCATGGTCTTTGCATTCAATTTTTAAGGAGGCTTGCCGAGTACTGCTTCCCATGATATGAAAATGCAATTTGATAAAACCTAAGTGTGCTTTATTAGGACCAAAGAACTTTACATTTATTTTAAATATCAAAGTAACAAAAAGAACTAGTCCAAAATACAATATACTTCCTATTCTGTAAAGAGAACTGTATTTTTCTATAAAGACATTTATACTTAAAAAACATGTTGTTGTTGTTATGTGCCATCGAGTCAGCCCTGACTCATAGCGACCCCTCCTTGGGTTTCCGAGGCAGTATCACTATGGAAGTAGGATTGCCCAACCTTCCTTCCGAGGAGTGGCTGGTGGGTTTGAACCACCAGCCTTCTGGTGAGCAGTCAAGGTCCTTAGCCACTATGCTACCAGAGCTCCCCATGAGAAAACCTAAATTCCTATAAAACAATTTTACACACAACTGACAAAAGGATGAATTTGATATTTCATGTTTTTGGTTTGTAACTGTTTTTAAGAGTACTTTAATACAAATTATGATGAGACTGAAAACTAAGTTTAAAAACATTTCCACTTTAATGTACATCATAAATCCCTTTAATCAGAACATTTATACATAACATGGAGCAGCTAAATGCAAAATGCCCACCTCTGTACTCATTTTTTTTTTGGCACCCACATTCATCAATTTTAATACAGTTTTACCTGTAGGAATAAAAAGTGTCTGATTGCTGGAAGGAATAAGAATTTTCTAATTACACCATAGTACATTGTTGAACTTTAAAGCAAGCAGGAATTCCAAGCAAAGAGGTGCAATAACAAGATGTGTACATGCGCTTTTCATTTAAGAAATGTTCTAGAATCTCCAACAGTAAATGCAAAAAACATTGACATTACTTCTTTACCCAAGAATTTGAGGGGGAAAAACAGTTATGCCCATCTTTGTATAACCTCTATGCTCTGAATATAATCATTAATTTCTCTTTATATAAATGGCTGCAAAGGCTAAATCAAAATTGTTGGGGATTTTCATTAGCCACAGCCTTAAGATTATTACACATGAAATTCAAACATGAAGAGTAAACAAAAATATAAGCACTCTCTCTACTGAAACTTTCTCTCATTATCCACAAAACCTAATCCTATTACTTCTACCTTATTAATGCTGCTTCCAAAGAGGAAGAGCAGAAAGCATTCTAGCATTCTTTAAGTAGAAATAATTTTAGAGGAAATAAGGGGGAGGGGCTCTACAGACTACACCAAGAGAAATGTGCAAAAGAAAAAAAGGATGTAAAGGATGATTTGTAGTTCCTAGAAATTGGTTATAAAATTACTCTAACATTAGCCACTGTTCACTCTAACAGCAAGTAACATTTCACATAATACTATTTAAAGTTTTAGAAATGCTTATTCCTTTAATTGAAACATACATTTTTAGTCACTTTAAATTTGGCACTGAATCACAGAATAATCCAATTAAGACTTTTCTAATTTTTTCTGAGTTCATCAACTCAAGTTATATGTTGGTTGGAATGTTGCTGCTCCTAATGAACTTATCTCAAACCATCTTGTTCTTGAAATAAGAAGCTATTTAGTGCAGAGCTTTGTGGTCATGGTACCTGATTCCTAATGGAACCAAATTAAAAAAAAAAAAGAGTGGGGGGGGCAGAGAGGCAGAAACAACTACTTTTATTTTACTTTGTCAGATTCCTCGAAGTGGCTTCACAGTAACTGTAAAGGCCACACTGGACAAAAAAATATTATGATGTATAAATCATTAAAAAAAAAAAAAAAAAGAAAGAAGGAAAACATTCATACTAGTGCATTTCCCTACACAAACAAATAGCAATCTAAAATATATGTATGTGTGTGTGTATACACACACACACACACACAGAGTTGCCTAACCAGCAGGCAACATATCATTAAGACTCATAAAATTATTTATTAACCAGTCCATCTAGTCAGCAAAATCAACTCTAAGCAACTACAACACATTGAAAAGGCACAAAGCATTCAATCCAGAAATGACTGGGTAGAACAGAACACTGTCAAAGAGCTAATGCCCCAAATCTGACATTTCACCAATGCTATATTAGAGAGATGTGTTGGGAAGAGCATTCAAGCTTATAAACTATCACTGTGTTTTTAATTGACTTCAATTACAGAGTGAAAAGCAATGAATGATATTGAATTCATTAGCCCTTAACTAACAGTTTATAGTCACTCAACAAGATGTCATGACATTTTAAGGTTGACAGAAAATTATTAGTGTACCTATTTCATGACCTACTATCACTTAAAAAGGAAGTCACTTAATAAAGCACCAGTTTAAAATGCTATTTTTTGCTATGCCTCTTCCCAGTAATAAATGTCTACATTGCTTAAAAAAAGACCACTATTTTTACAATTATTGGTTAAATCTTGCTGGCATGAGGAACAAACTCTAACTTTAAATGGTATTTTAGGCTGCAAAAAATAAGTGGGGTTTTTTACTAAAATAACCTCAACTTGACTTAAAACAAAATTCTAAGGCAAAAATAATTTCAATAGTGTAGTGTAAAAAATAAGCTTATTATTTAACATTTACTAGTGTCTTATTTAACATTTACTAGTGTCTATTTAAAAGATGACATTAATTAACTAAACTGAGGAAAATGACTATTCTTACTTGTAATTGGTTTGTCAGTATGACTATTCCCAGAGTTATTTTCTTCTGCTCCTACTTTTATAAACATAAAACTATTACAAACATGTAATACTTAAGTCTCAGTATTCAAACTATCAATTTTTATTTTTTTTTTTAAATCCATAATCCTAGGACTTCCAACTGTGCTTCTTTGGACAAGTATTTATTGACACAACAAAGAGTTTAAATTCTTTTAAACTATTTAATACCTACAAAAAATCTTTGGTGCATGTAAGTAAAACCAATCATGTTAACAAATTTCTGTACTTTATAAATTATTCAATTTACAGATTAAGTGCTAACTGCTAGCAGCTAAAAAAATAATTTAAAACAATAAATTATGGTCATAAAATAAAATATTCTGAATGAGGCTAAACTTAGTGGCAAGATTCAAAATTTTAAGTATAGTTACAGAAAGAATGTATTTAGAGTTACTGGAACATTCATCCAAAATACTCCAAATCAAACATTACAAAAGATTAACTGAAAAGAGTAGGCCTCACTTCATATTTTTTGTGCCAACTTCAAAAATGTAAATACATTCAGTTTACTCAAATCCATGAGGTTTTCACAATTTTAAAATGTCTTATTTTCTGGGAATTAGAGGCAGCAGATTAATTTTTTGTTTAACCTCTGAGATTCTTCTTAAGAATTATACTACCTGCTTAAGATTAAATGAGAATGTAGTGCCTGGCACACACTAAGTACTCATTAATGTTAGTTTTCTTTTCCTATTAGTGGCTCTGCCACTTATTAATCATGTGAGTTTAACTGAGTCCCATATCTTAATCTCAGATTCTTCATCACTAAAATGGGATCCAGCATGACCTTTCTATTTTAGAGCTGGTTATAAAGTTTAAATGAGATAACATATCTGAAAGCATTTCATAAAACAGTAAATCACTGTAAATGTTTAAGTTATTTACAATAACTAAATACAATTATATTTTACTTTACAATTAGAGATGTATTCCAGAAAAGTTCCATGTAAACCAACTGCTACAAATCAAATCATATACTTAAAGCATTAGGATATTATTACTGAAAGAACTCTAAATACCTGCAAAAGGCAAAGTATTCTTTTCAATGCAAAAATGCAACATCTTCTTTTTTTTTTTCTGCTCCCAAACACGTAATATACCATATACACATATCTATATATACCATTTACCTTTTTCCAGAAGTCCAAACTTTTCTACACTGGCTTATATGTAAGGCAGGGTACATTTTTAGGTATGATTTCTTTTTACTATATTAAGATTTTAAGTTAAAATCCTGTCAGTCTTTAGGATAAAAATCACAAAGAAATGTATTTTTTAAGTCAATATGAAAGACTAACAGACTAATAGTACCTCATATAGTCAAGTTCAATTATTTAAGTACCCCAGATAAAACATTTCTATACAAAGTAAGAATACTTGAAAAGAATTACTACATTAGCTATGTCCACTGGATCTAGGATAATTACAACCAAACCCTGATAAGTGAGGCAAAACTCAGGTTGGTTTTATAATTTATATAAGCTACTTTGGTTAAATGCCTCAATTCATAACATTTTTTTTCCTCCTGTTTTTTCTCCACTAGCATGGTGAACGTTCCTATAAAGTACCTCCATTTGTTAAGTGCTTCAGCAAACAATTTTCCCCATTACTAAGTGGTTAAATTAATTATTATGTAAAAGTTCATTGTTTTGTGATTTTTTTTCCACAAGGGCTGGGCCAAACTTTATAGTTTACACAAAGAAAGTGCTTAAAGCAATTAGAAGTGAAAACAAGACTAAAAGGGAAAACTTTTAAAACTGTTAGCTTCCAGTAGTTTACATACAGATGACATGCTAATAATTAATCATCCTGGTATATTCTAATCCTTCAAGCAACTAACTACTAAGAAACATCATCTTAGTTTAAGTTTAAATTGACTTGAAAATATTGAAAGTGCACATCTTTTAAAATTATTTTATATTTTTGACTGACTTTTCCCTCAATTTTTATCAGTGAGGCTTTTGGCTGTAACTGTTATTTCCTTTCACCAAGTCCTCAACTTTTGTCTCACAGAAAATAAATTATCAAGGGTAATTACTGATACTATGCTTATGTGAAAATAAAAAATAAAAACCTGTTATTACATGTAAATCTGCATAAAAGTAGTGGTTCCATTTAATTAAAGTAAACAATATTCAGCTTAGTTAGATACAAATTTTGGCACCTTTTCTAACAAAACAACTATGCATGAAATATCTAGTTCTATTTCCCAAAGTTTTAGTCAGCCAAGGCAAATGAAAGCAAAGATGGCTTGTTCAATTAAATTTCACCAATGAGTTATAATCACCCTCCTTTAGTAAATCAAGATATATGCTGGGACATACTATTAATGTTTCTGAAATACATGGCAAAATTTAAGAGGTAAACTTACCTCAAAAAAGATCTAGTTAAAACTTTCATAGTTTTCTTTTAACACATTTTCAATGTATGTAATTTCATGCCTAGACTTATGTCTACATTTCTTAAAATAACTGAAATATAGGCAAAAACCAATTATCTAGATAATTATTTCAATCCTACATGCCACTTAAGAGCCTACATGCCACTTAATTATATTAGTTAATTTTCTGGCCTTGGGTTTGTCTAAAGTTCAAGGGATAATGAAAATCTGATATTGTAGAGAGATAGGGAAACAGTAAAGAAATAGCCAATACTCCCTAATAAATTCAAATTCCTAATTGCAATTTAAAAACAAATCTGGATGAAATAATGAATCTTAAGGAATAATTGCAATTAGCAACATATACTCTTATTTTCCTTGTTAAAGGCAACATGGTCCTTATATTTGTTTGGATGACAGGGCAGGGAGAAAAGAAAAAGATTGTAAGAGAATAAAAATTTCCACTAGGTGATTAAAAAACAACAACATAAAAATCATTTATAATGTCAGCAGCTAATAATTCTGAAAAGTTTGAGAAACTATTAGAAATTAGCACTAAACAATCTTTAAAAATCCCCAAAATGTTCACTTTGAATATTAAGCCCCACAACGTGTCCAAATACTCATATGTTCAATAAACAGTGATACATGTTTTTCTTGTTCTGAGGACTTGTGACACTAGGGGAAATGAGAAAAAACAAAAAAATAGCAGCCCTACTGATTTAAAAGCCAGCAGCTCTTGGCTACCATTAGCACATAACCATCCAAAACATCTATGGAATGTACAGATTTATTCATGAATGATGTTCATTATTAGAAATGTTTTGGACAGCAGTAGTGTTATCAAGCCCCAATAATGTTCCAAGATAAGACTGTTCTCTAGGATCTAGCATTTGTTCAGGTCGTACTGGATGCACTATATTTGTGGGTTGAGGAGTAAGAGTATACTTCTCCAGGAAAGCTAAATCAGCTGCTCGTGGATAATCTGTTGATTGTGGCTGTGGTGGCAGGATCTCGTGAGAAGATGGTGGCAATGTAGTAGTGTGACGCACTAGATCACTCTGAGTGTCAGGCATCTGAACTGGAACTAATGTTACTGGAACACATACTTCAGCAGACACATTCTGTAACATAGTCTTGGCTTCTGACTGGTAAACTTTGGTCTGGTCCATATATTGCTTTGTTTCTGCTTGAAAAATTTTATCATCAGAGGAGTACTCTACGGGCAATGATACAAGTTTTTCTTCCGAGGTACTGAGAGGATCGTCAGGAGATTTTATGCCATGAACATGGTCAATGTGGTACTTCAGCTTGTCTTTCCGCTTAAATGTTGCATTACAATGCTGACAGTTGAAAGGTCGAGCATCAGAATGAATAACCAGGTGTTTTGTTAAAGTTTTCTTAATTCTAAAAGATTGATTGCAAATTTGACACTTGTATGGTTTTTCACCTGTAAGAACAAAAGTGAAATTCAGTGTAAAACATACTCACTTGATAAAGCAATGGTTTTAAGTAGTAAATTCTCCAGATGAATGTTGGCAAACATGTAGCGATTGTACTAATATTATATGCTACTACAAATTGGAAACAGTAAAGTAAACAGGTAAAGAGAATGGGCTTAAACATTACAAATATCTGGTTTTGAATTCTGGTTATTACCACTTACTAGGCAAACTTAAACAAGCCACTAAACTTCTAAGTCTAGTTTCCTCACCTGTAACATGAAGAAATAACAGTATTCATGTTATAGAGTTGGTGAATGGATTAAATGAGAACATGAAGTAATAGTGCTTAGCACTGTACATGGCACATGATAAATGTCACCTAGGTCATTGTTATTATTTTCAGACAAACAGTATTTGATGACACTAGGTCTGCACTAAAAGAAATACAAATGGGTATTCTTCTCACAGATGTAAAATAATTCCATATGGAAGAGCGGAATACAGGAAAGAATGAACCATAAAAGGTAAATACTTGGTTAAATTTAAATAAATATTATTTATTTAAAACAAAAATACCAATGTCTTATAAAGTTTAAAATATATGTAGAATTAAAATACATGCAATGGATAAAAGGCAAGAGGGAGATAAGGTAATTTTAAGATCTTTATATTGCCTAGAAAGTGATGGTGAATTAATTTAACATAGACTCTAATTTCATAAAGAGGACATAAAAAGAAAGTAACTGCAAAGAAAAAAAGCTGATACACGGATGCCTTTTAAATTAAGAAAATTTGTTCAATTAAATATATTACTAAAGTGAACACAGAAGCCAAAGAGTAGGAGTAGGCGATATCTATTATATATATATATAAAACAATGAACTCATAACCAGACTACATAAAGAACTCCTACAAATCAAATAGAAAAAAGAAAGTATAATTTAAGAAAATGAGCAAAATAATAGACCATGTATTTCAGAAAAGTGAATATCCAAATGGCCAATAAGCATATAGAAAGATATTCAACATTAACACTTTATGATAGACACAAATGAAAGCCACCCTGATATAGTGATACACACCCTACAGAATGGCTTAAAGTGAAAGTAAAACAAAACAAAAAGACTAGACCAAAAATTGGTAAAAATGTGGAGCAACTGGAATTCTTACATACTACTGGTAGAATTGTAAACTGGTATAGTTACAATGGGCAATTGTTTAGTAGTGTCTACTAAAGTAGAACAAATATATACAGGCATACTTCAGTGATACTGAGGGTTTGGTTGCAGACCACAACAATAAAACGAGTATCGCAAAACAGCGAATCATACAAATTGGTCTCCCAGTGCATATACAAGTTATGTTTACCCTATAATGTAATCTATTAAGTGTGCAACAGTATTATGAAAAAGTCTGAAATATTGTGAGAATTAGCAAAATGTGACACAGAGATACAAAGTGAGCTGATGTTTGAAAAATGGCACTGAAAGACTTGCTAGAAGCAAGATTGCCACAAACCTTCAATTTGTAAAAAACACAGTATCTGTGAAGTGCAAAAAAATGAAGTATGCCTGTATCTTATTTATCAGCCAGCAATCTCAAGGCTAGGTATATATGCAAGAGAAATGAATGCATATGTATATGAGAATGTTTAGGGCAGCTTTATTCATAACTGACTAAACTAAATATAAGCCAAGTGTCTGCCATCCAAATGGAATGGAAAAATTATGGTATATGCATAGAAAAAGAAAAAGAAATAAGTCACTACTACATTAAACGTCAATGAATTTTCGGGTGCAATAATGAATAAAAGCAGCCAAACACAAAAGAGTATATACTGTAGGATTCCATTTATATAAGATGAAACCAGCAAAACTCAGTTTTAGTGACATAAGTCAAGGATACCACCATTCATCTGGCAGTTTGTCATACTGTAGTAGTTTGTGTGTTGCTGTGAGGCAGAAGGCTATGCCACTGATATTTCAAATACCAGCAGGGCCACGATGGTGGACAGGTTTCAGAGGAGCTTCCAGGCTAAGACAGACTCAAAAGAAGAAAGGGGCCATCCACTTCTCAAAGAATTGGCAAGTGACAACCTTATGAATAGCAGTGAAACACTGTCTGATATATTACTGGAACACTTTATGAATAGCCCTGAAACACTGTCTGATATAGTGCTAGAAGATGAGCCCCTCAGGTCAGAAGGCACTGAAAATACGACTGAGGAAGAGCTGCCTCCTAAGAGTAGAGCTGACCTTAATGAAGTGGATGGACTAAAGCTTTCAGGACCTCACCTTAATGAAGTGGATGGACTAAAGCTTTCAGGACCTCCATCTGCTGATTGGCACAACTCAAAATGGGAAGAAACAGCTGCAAACATCCATTAATAATCGGAACACGGAATGTACGAAGAATGAATCTAGGAAAATTGGAAATTGTCAAAAATGAAATGGAAAGCATAAAGATTGATATCCTAGGCATTAGTGAGCTGAAATGGACTTGTGTTGGTCATTTTGAATCAGACAACCATATGATCTACTATGCCAGGAATGACAATCTGAAGAGCTTGGCACTGCATTCATCATCACAAAGAATGCTTCAAGATGTATCCTGAAGTACAATGCTGTCATTGACAGTATAATATCCATACACCTATAAGGAAGACCAATTAATACTACTATTATTCAAATTTATGCACCAACTACCAAAGTCAAAGACGAGGAAATTGAAGATTTTTACCCATTTCTGCAGTCTGAAATTGACCAAACATGCAATCAAGATGTGTTGCTTATCACTGGTGACTGGAATGCAAACGTTAGAAACAGAAGAATCACCAGTAGTTGGAAAATATGGCCTTGGTGACAGAAATAACACTGGAGATCGCATGATAAAACTCTGCTAGACCAATGACTTATTCATTGCAAATACCTTTTTTCAACAACACAAACGAAGGTTATACACGTGGACTTTGCCAGATGGAATACACAGGAATCAGACTGACTACATCTGTGGCAAGTGGCAATGGAGAAGCTCAATATCTTTAGCCAAAATAAGACCAGGAGCTGACTGTGGAACAGACCATCAACTACTCCTATGCAAGTTCAAGTTGAAGCTGAAGACAATTAAAAACAAGTCTATGAGATCCCAAATCTGACCTTGATTATATCCTTCCTGAATTTAGAGATCATCTAAAGAACAGATTTTGATGCATTGAACACTAATGACCGAAACCACAGGAATTGTGGGATGACGTCAAAATCATCATCCATGAAGAAAGCAAAAGGTCATTAAAAAGACTGGAAAGGAAGAAAAGACCAACATGGATGTCAGAGTAGACTCTGAAACTTGCCGTTGAATGGAGAGTAGCTAAAGCAAATGAAAGAAATGACAAGATATAAGAGCTGAACAGAAGATTTCAAAGAGCAGCTCAAGAACACAAAGTCAATCATACTGAAATGTGCAAAGACCTGGAATTAGAAAACTAAAAGGGAAGAACACACTAGGGTATTTCTCAAGCTAAAAAAACTAAAGAAAATTCAAGCCTCAAGTTGCAATACTGAAAGATTCTACGGGCAACATATTGAATTATGCAGGAAACATCAAAAGAATAAGGAAGGAAAACACAGAGTCTCTATACCAAAAAGAATTGGTTGATCTTCATCCATTTCAGGAGGTAGCATATATGATCAAGAACCAATGGTATTGAAGGAAGAAGATGAAGGTGCACTGAAGGAACTGTCAAACAAGGACCTAGGAAGTGACGGAATACCCAATGAGATGGTTCAATAAATGGATGCACTCACTTGTCTATGCCAAGTATTTTGGAAAACAACTACCTGGCCAACTGACTGGAAAAGAGCCATATTTGTACCCATTCCAAAGAAAGGTGATTCCAAAGAATATGGAAATTATCAAAAAATATCATTAATATCACATGCAAGTAAAATCTTGAAGATAACTCAAAAACAGTTGCAGCAGCATACTGACAAATAACTTCCAGAAATGCAAGGTGGATTCAGAAGAGGACGTGGAACAAGAGATGTCATTGCTGATATCAGGCGGATCTTGGCTGAAAGCAAAGAATACCAGAAAGAAGTGTATTTGTGTTTTACTGACTATGCAAAGCATTTGATTGTGTGGATCTTAACAAATTATGGAAAACACTGAGAAAAAAGGGAATTCTAGAACACTCAATTGTGTCATGTGGAACCTGTACATAGAGCAGGAGGCTGTCGTTCAAAGAGAATGAGGGGATACTTACTGCATGATTTAAAGTCAGGTAGGAAGTGCATCAGGGTTGTATCTTTTCACCATAATTATTCAATCTGTATCCTGAACAGATAATCTTAGAAGCTGGACTATATGAAGAAGAACATGGCATCAGGATTAGAGGAAGACTAATTAACAACCTGCGATACACAGATGACACTACTTTGCTTGCTGAAAGTGAGGATGACTTGAAGCACTTACTGATGAAGATTTGACTTCAGTCTGCTGTATGGATTACATCTCAACATAAAGAAAATAAAAATCCTCACAACTCAACCAATAAGCAGCATCACAATAAATGGAGAAAATATTGAAGCTGTTAAAAATTTCATATTACTTGATTCTATAATCAACACCAATGGAAGCAGCAGTTAAGACATCAGACAACGTACTGCACTAGGCAAATCCACTGCAAAAGACCTCTTTAAAGTGCTGAAGAGCAAAGATGTCTCCTTGAAGACTAAGGTGCACCTAACCCAAGCCATGGTATTTTCAGTGTCTCATATACAGGTGAGAGCTGGACAATGAATAAGAAAGACTTTGGAGTTGTAGTGCTGGCAAAGAATGCTGCAAGTACCACGGACTACCAAAAGAACAAACGAATCTGGCCTGGAAGAAGTGCAGCCACAATGCTCCTTGGAAGCAAGAACAGCCAGATTTCATCTCACCTACTTTGGTCATGCTGTCAGAAGGGACCACTCCCTGGAGAAGGGTATCATGCTTGCTAAAGTGGAGGGTCACCGAAAAAGGGGAAGGCCCACAATGAGATGGACTGACACAGTGGCTGCCACAATGGGATCAGGAAGAGTAAGGACTGTGAGGCTGGCACAGTACTCAGCAGTGTTTTGTTCTGTTGTACACAGGGTCACTATGAGTTGAAACTGACATGATAGCACCTAACAACAACAAGAACTCTGCTAGCGTGGTGCCTAAGGCACTTGACTGCTAACCAGAAGGCTGGAGGTTCAAACCCACCAGCCACTCCTCAGAAGGTAGGTTGGGCAATCTATTTCTGTAGTGATACCACCTCAGAAACCCAAGGAGGGGCTGCTATGAGTTTGGTCTGACTCAACGGCACATAACAACAACAACAACACAACAAATCAAAATAGTGACTATTTTTTAAAGGGGATTACTGAATAGAAGAGGCTACAGGGAATGCTACTGGAATTTTGGTAATGTTCTTTACCTTGTTGTAAGTAGTGGCTGCATGGATATATTAATTTATAAAAATTCATTGGGTTCATTATAATTTCTACACTTTATACATTATTCTTTAATAAAAACAGCTGAAAATAAATCACCTTGATTAAAAAATTCAGCCATGGCTAAAATTAAGTCCTAAATTTGTTGTCAGCTTTATGACAATTAAATAGAATGCATTATGTTTCAACAAGATAACTGGATGAACAAATGTAATCACTATACCCTGAGGATTACGCTTACAAAACACATAATGGATGACAATAAGCCATTTGTAAAAAGTCTTATATACATCTTTCAACTAATTTCTCTAAATATGGGGCTTTGAAAAAACTAAAAGAAATAGAGAGTACTGATAGGAAAATATGATAAATACATTCAAAACCCAAATATTTATTGAGAATCTACTATTCACATCTCCTGGCTTAGGGACTGAAGCAGTAAAGTGTACTGATCTAACCAAAATTTACACCGACACATTGTTTTATAACTCATCCAAAAAGAGAATGAACTAACAGAAAAGATATGTATGGAATCCAGTTCAGGGGGTTCCAAAGAACAAAAATCTAGCAATATATGAAAATACACTAAGTGTATGCAGACAAGAGAACAGAATCTGGAGAATAAAACTATTCTGGTGATACACTGCTGTGAGGGTAAAGATGGTTGATCACCTTCACCATACTTATATAAATTATTCCATAAGAGTCTCATGTAATTTTACTCTACATTTATCAATTTTCTTTCTAACTATAAATCTGACAATGCTATTTCCTTTATACCAGAAAAAGGCCACTCTGGCTAGTACACATTAATACCCCAAATTCTGGAAGGTAAGTCTATCATGGTAGCGTAGTGCCTAAGGCACTTGACTGCTAACCAGAAGGCTGGCGGTTCAAACCCACCAGCCACTCCTCTGAAGGAAGGTTGGGCAATCTACTTCCATAGTGACACTGCCTCGAAAACCCAAAGAGGGGTCACTATGAGTCGGGTCCCGCTTGATGGCACATAATAACTGGTCAATCTTTCAGGTAGTTATTATGAAGGATTCCTCAAAATATAATTCTCATTGCACAGATAAAATTGAGTTTCTGGCCCTAAAAATATCAAGAATGAATGTTGGAACATGGTGATGAGTTCTTGGAATGGCCTTTCTGTGAAGGCCTATCTGGGTAGCCTGCTATCGCTTTAGCTTAGGATTTGACAAACTACTATTAGTATATCAAATCTAGCTTTTCTGTTTTGGGAAACAAAATTTTATTGAAACACAGCCATGCTCATTTGGTTACACACTGTCAATGGCTGCTTACATAATACAACAGAAGACCTGAGTAGTTGTGATAGGCATCGTCTGGTCTGCAATGCCTAAAATATTCACTATCTGGCTTTTTAGAGAAAAAGTTTTTAAATGATTTCTTCCTCTTATTAAAAAAGAGCCATAATCTTGGTCTTATTCTGCAATAGAATTCATTTCCTCGATGTTCAATGGGCAGAGACTCATCTCTAATTCAACTAACTGTGAGATATCCTGAGATGGAGATTCTACAATGTCATTGGTCACAACCAATGACTATAAATCAGTGTTTTCAAAAATTTTAATGTAGTATTTAAGCCAACCCTTCTTCAATTTCTTCTCTAATTCCTGAAGTTACCAATTTTTAAGTTATCACTGGTCTTGAATTAACCTTTTTTAAGTTCTTCATCTTTTTCAAATCATGAGTTTTATAAAATTTATTACTTATAACTAATGTGGAAGACAGCATTGATATAGTTCTCCCACTTTATTTATGTATCCCCAAATTAGGACTTTTGCATTTGGAATGGCATAGAATTTTGTTTTTAACAGCATCACGGTATCAGTAATAAATCCTTTATGTACAACTGCAACTCTTTGCTATTGAAATTGCCCAAGTCTAGTAATTTACTATTCTAATATTTATGAAATTAATTATTTGTTTCAGAGAAGCAGCATAACAAAATCCAAACTGAATATAAAACAAAGTGGTCATAAATGCGTAAATGAGTACATTTCTTTAAAAGAAAGAAAGAAATGGAAAAGAAGGGGCAGGAAGGACAGGGAAGGAAGAAAGAAACTATATTTTAAAAACTTAATTTACACATGAACTTCACAAAAACTGAGAGAACTTATAGAAAAGAATCCAACTAGACTGTATTTCACAATATGATAGCATTCCCAAGAGGAAAAAAAGATTTAGAAAACGAATTCTGGAAAGCAGTAGAAATAAAGAATTCCACCATAATTACTTATACATCACAACTGACCATGTAAAAAGGAAAATTATATATTGGTGACATGGTAAGCAGAACTATGAGATCATATTTGAATTACTGCTTTAAAGATCAAGAAAAAAACAAAAACAGACAGCCAAAGTCTATGAAACGTCTTCAGAAAGCAACATGAACAAGAATCATAAAGCAACCAAAAAAGGAGAAAATGAGAATTAAAAATTGAGTAAATTGCCAATGGTAAATGATTTTACTTAAAATCTACAAAAAATATTCGAAAGTATTGAAGCTTATATAAAAGAACATATTGCTCATTCATGACATGAACTTTATTATTATCATGAATAAATATCTTAATGGCAAAAAAACTTAAAAATTTAACAGAACAGCAAAATTTGAATGTCCATAATTTACTCTGGAATAACTACACAAAAATATATGTAAGTTTATAGAAACATATTTTTTTACCTGAATGAGTCCGAAAATGCATTTCCAGACTTGATTTGCCTTTAAAAATTTTCTTACAAACATCACATTGATGAAATGTTGCTTTATATCTAAAAAAAATTAAAAAGGCTCAAGTTTTTAAATATAATTTAAATAAATAACATATTGAAATTAATTTACGACTTTTTATGTAATTCTCACATTAATAAAACACAAAAAACTGAGGGAACACAGAAATATTCTTTATGTATCTTTAAAAAACCTTACCTCTGGTTCTTCTTCCTCTAGTTATAATCAACAATAACAAAAAATTTGTTGTGGTCAAACAGATTGCGATGCATGGCAACCCCATATGTAGTCAGAGTAGAACTGTGCTACATAGTACATAAGGTTTCAATGACTGATTTTTTTTTCCCCAGAAGCAAATCACCAGGACTTTCTTACAAGGTGTTTTTCAGTGGACTTGCATCATCAACCTTTGGCTATCAGGCAAGATTATTAACCAACTGCACCAAACAAGTAAATCTATAGATATGTCCTGATATTTTAAACTGCTTTAAATCACTAAACATTTTCATGATTATCATTTGCTATTAAGGGAATAAGTTAGAAACATAATAGTCTTAGTTTGTTACTTAAATATCCAGCTTATTACTTAGAGTATATAACAAGCTTAATAAAAAAATCTTAAGTATTGAAATTTGTTTTATTAACCACTTAGAAACTGTGGAAACGCATATGTAAGTTAAACAGCAATCATATTTACTCACATAACTTAATAACTAGCTTAAGTTTCTAGCTTAACTGGATTAGTACTATTAATTTAAGTAAGGCTCAAGGTATTACTAGGCCTAAGTGTCACTTCCTCTAGCTTAAGTTTAAGTTTACCAGAATATACTCAGTTACAGGAAATCATGAGTTCTTAAGCACCAATCAGAGAAAACAGCTTCTGGAAAGTCCCAAGGGAGGACCCCTTCCCCAACAGAATCTGGAAAGTCCCGAGCTTGCACCTATCAGTCGCTGCCAAACAGCAGGGCTTGTCCCCTGCACCAATCATTGATGTTCAGCCCTTCCTTGTGGAACTGCCCCTTAAAAATCTTATAAGTGTAAAACAGGAAGAGCCGGGGGTCTTTTGCCCAAGCCGTTGCACTGGTGTAAGCAGAGACCCCAGCTCGAGCTTGGAAATAAACTTTTCCTTTGCTTTTGCATTGTCATGTAAGTGTCACATTCCTCGCGCCGACACTCCTTTTCCAAATTTGGGTCCAACACTATTAAGAAATATGGGAGCTCTGGTAGCATAGTGCCTAAGGCACTTGGCTGCTAACCAGAAGGCTGGCGGTTCAAACCCACCAGCCACTCCTCGGAAGGAAGGTTGGGCAATCCTACTTCCGTAGTGATACTGCCTCGGAAACCCAAGGAGGGGTCGCTATGAGTCGGGGCCGATTCGATGGCAAATAACAACAACAACAACAATTAAGAAATATCAAAAGACAAATTATATGGATAGAAAATAGATAAATGGAGGGCTGAAGGTAAAGGAGGGGCTGATACAAAGGGGAATGGTGGAAATTTGGGGGTAATGGAACTATGCTGTATCTTAATTGTAGTGGTGATTACATGACTGCATGCCTGTCATAACTTGCAGAACTACACACCAAAAACAGGGAATTCAATAATTTATAAATTATACTGTAATTATTTTCTTTATAAAAAGGAATTAGATACTTAGGCTGATTTAAAAGAAACTGAAGCAAACTCAAAATATGCATTCATCAAAAGAGTGATATTGCTCTCATTGGTTTACAACTAATAAACGTTACAAATTTGAACTTATAAATAGTCAAACAACAGTCCATTATTTATTTACTTATTTAATTATAGCTATAAATTCACAAAAGTTAACTTAGTAAGAAGCATAGTATAATGCCCAAGAGTAAATGTTTAAGAGTTAAACAAATCCTAAACTCAAATTTTAATTGTTTTGAATATTAAGAAAGTTGTAAAATGATTAGCATTGAAGAGGGAGTTTTCAGGAGCACCATATCATCTCACTCAGAAAACAATTCTTATCTAATGAGTATAAGGGAGGTTCTTCTTCTTTTATGCCGATCTTCTGCTTTACCAACAAGCATAATGTCCTCTTCCAGGGACTGGTCCCTCCTGACAACATGTACAAAATACATGAGATGAAGTCTCACCATCCTCAGTTCTAGGAAGTATTCTGGCTGTGCTTCCTCCAAGATAGATTTGTTCATTCTTCTGGCAGTCCATGAAATAGTCAATATTCTTTGCCAACATCATAATTCAAATGTATTCTTCAGTCTTCCTTATTCATTGTCCAGCTTTTGCACATATATGAGGCAACTGAAAATACCATGGCTTGAGTAAGGCACACTTTAATTTTCAATGTGACATCTTTGCTCTTTTAACACTTCAAAAAGGTCTTCTGCAGCAGATTTGTCCAATACAATATGTCATTTGATGTCTTGACTACTACTTCCATAGACATTGATTGTGGATCCAAGGAAAATGAAATCCTTGACAACTTCAATATTTTCTCCATTTATCATGATGTTGCTTACTGGTTCAGTTGTGAGGGTTTTGTTTTATGTTGAGGTGTAATCTATAGAAAGTCTGTAGTGTTTGATCTTCATCATTAAGTGCTTCAGGTCCTCTTCAGTTTCAGTATGCAAGGTTGTGTCATCTGCGTACCGCAGGTTGTTAATTTTAACATTCCTGCAATCCTGATGCTGCATTCTTCCTCATATGTCCAGCTTCTCAGATTATTTGCTCAGCACACAGACTGAATAAATTTACTGAGTAGCTATGCTTTAATAAAACACCATGTAAGATCTTTTCTACTAGGAAGTTACTTCTACTTGATGAAACACATTAAAAAAGTTAATTTGGATCTAGTGAATTGGGGGAGGGGGGTTTCACTGTAACCTTAACATGCAACTTCTAACCACCATGCTTGTCTTATTCTATTCATATCTATGGTAATTATTACTCAATAAAAATATAAACAAGGTCATCACTAATATATACAGAAAGGGTTATTGAAAGAATTATGTTAAAGAACATGTAAGGCAGTGGTACTGAACCAGGCCATTCGGTAATACCTACAGACATTTTGTTTTCCATAACTGGGGAGGAGGGTTCTACTGGTAAGTACTGAGTAGGAGCCAAGAATACTGCTACACATCCTACAGTGCACTAGACAGCACTCCACAACAAAGAATTATCTGGGCCCAAATGTCAACAGTGCTGTGACTGAGAAATCTTGGTCTATACTATGAACAGAGGATGCTTTGAAAAACACAAAAATGCTCCAAGCACTTTAGTTCCCTCAAAGCAGGGTTAGGACAAAGATAAAATCTATAAGGCTTTGCATGGGTCCAAGCCCTATGTATCCACCTCGCCAGTCTCATTATAGATCATCCCTCCCCAACCTTGCCCCTGGCTATCCTTCCAATTCTTTGAATGCATTCTGTACTGCATCACCCTGTAGCCTTTGTAAGCACTCTTCCTCTGTCCTAGAGTATTCTTTCTTTTATTCTTCTTGTGATTAATTCCTACTTTTACCTTTACTTTCATTTTTATGATCACTTCTTCAAAACAGTCTTCCTAACCTCTCTAACAAGGCCAATTTCCCCTTCCATATGCTATCATGGTATCGTAGATGTATTTCATGATACTTCTCAGAATTGTAATTTCATACATATTTGTGTTAACTTCCATGAGACAAGGGATCTAATCTTACATTTTCTCCTCCACACTGTGTCTCCAGCCACACTCTACCCACTCATAAATTTAATGAGTAGCTATACTTTAATAAAACACCATGTAAGATCTAGTAAAGTACTTGACACATATAAGCTAAATAGACACTTATTAACTGTAAATGAATGAATTAATGAATGAGACTAGTTCAAAACTTAGGTAGATGAAAGAATCTGAACTAAGCCAGTAGCAGTGCTGCTAGAGAAGGATGAAACTAATAAGGAGAACTCAGAAGGAATAATCCAAGATGATTCTGCACTGATGCTGGAAGCAGCAACTCAAGTAAGGAAAACAGGAGGAAAAGCAATTTTAAATGGAAGATTGTTATGTTTGCAATACATTAAATCTGAGATATCTATGTGATACCCAGGTACATATCCTGTGAACAAAGGTATGAAGCTTGGGGGAAAAATCCAAAAGACAAATTTAAGAATGAAGAGACACAGAAGGAATAGGGACAATCATTAGAATGAATGAGATTCCCTTCCAGAGAGCCCGTCTAGAGTGAGAAGAAAAGAAGGTTAAATCTAATCTGAAAGAAAAACAAGTAGTTAAGAGCTCAACAAAGGAAGAAGAATATACTGGTTTTAGAAAGATATCCACTCATCTTTTAAGGCAACATTCAAAGCTTGCAGAATTATTTTCACAAGGCTAAGTCTCACAAGAAAAATCTATGAGGTTCTCTTAAATATAACTTTTATGCTTCCTTTTACAAAATGTGAAATATTAAATTTGTAGCCTTGACTTACTGTCCTCCTTCCATATCTCCTTTCTAACTAATCACCATTTTAGACTGACGTTGAAGCACTGAATAGTACTACATTGCAAGATATTAGTGAAGCTAGACCTGTCATTATACAGAACATGAAAGAAGTAAGTTTCATCTCAGATTCAGGATTCCAATTCTTAGGTGATGTATGACTAAGTAAGACTTACTCTGGGATTACTGCTGGAATAGCCAAACTAAAAAAGCATGCTGAACACAAACATACGTAAATGTATGTATGGACACCTATTTATGAATACAAAAATGTAAAAGGAGAAGGGTCTAATTTTTTTTTTAAGATTTCGAAAATAATTTTACATTCCTGAAATTAAGCAGAGTTTAGTTATTCTAGTCATATTATTCCACTGACCATTTTGATTCTCTTGGGAAGCTAGGCTGGTTTTCTATGTATTAATTAACTAATCAAGTGAAAGGCTTTCATCATTATTTTGTCATGGTTTTCCAACAAAATATATATGTGTGGACTGTCCTTTTTTAGCAAGAATTACAAACCTAAAGGAGACATGCAGTTAATATAAATGAATAAAACCAATTAAATATAAGGCAACATGTGCTAAAGCTGCCCATATCTGACCAAGCATAACAGAAAATTGTACCAAGAGTATGTTTAATGAGTAAGTGGTGAAGAGAATATATTACTGTAGATCTACAGTACATATTTGGTAGTACTGTTATTTCTGGCAACTTGGTAGACAGAACATGACTCTACTTAGCCTGTAATTTTGGAGAAAACGGTTGTAAAAATTTAGAGTATTAGGATGTGCTGGCTACAAACAATACTTACTGGACTCCAAATAGTAAAACAAATGATTAAGAAAAACTTTGCATGACAAAGGTGCATAAGAAGTGTCAGATTAAGCATCTATAATAAATGAGCCCAGGTCTACTTGTAGGATTTTATAATTACTATGGACAGACTGCAGCATGGTGCCTAAGGCACTTGACTGCTAACCAGAAGGCTGGCGGTTCAAACCCACCAGCCACTCCTCAGAAGGATGATGGGGCACTCTACTTCTGTAGTGATACCATCTCGGAAACCCAAGGAGGGGTCGCTATGAGTCGGGTCTGATTTAACGACACATAACAACACAACATGGACAGACTATTGTCTTCTTGTTTTCTTTTCCAAATGGGAGTGTTTATCACTATTATCCTGTCTCTGCTCTACTAGTGTATACTGAGGGGGTCATATCTGTTGGGCGATGGTATAAGCAGATAACTTTACTTTTAATTCATAGGTTGTCAGGCAAGGAGACACCTCTCATCCTGATAGAAATGATTCTGCATCAACTTGAGCTCCTGGAATTTGAGCTGGATGAAATAATGAATGAGACTTTTGTGTTGTCGCCTTAGGAAAGGAAAAAAGTCTTTGTATCATTGAAAAGAAGGGTATATACAAATATTGGCTGACCAGAGAGGTGGGCTATAGCAGTGACAGCTAATTATCTACTAAAGACATACAGTGTAGACCTGTGCTAATAAGCAGATATTCACCTAAAGACTCTAAATTTACCAGTCTTGCTTACACCTAGGTGGGCATATGAAACTAATTTTTATTAAAAGAATCTGAGTGGAAATAAGTAATTGTTAGGTCAAGAAGTTTAGTAACTTAGAAGCGAGTATCTCCCTATCTGCCAGCAAGGTATCAGTTAACATGGTGATCTTGGAAGCCACATGTGACTACTAGATATCTCTACCTCAACTACAATGTCAATAACTGAATTTATTCTCTTCCTCCATACATCAAAAGAAGCTGAAGACATAGGAGAGAGGGTGCATAACTGATAGAAGGTCCCTGATGAAACAGGATCAACAGATAGGATCAGGAGAAGAAATGGAAGAGTTATCATTAAAAGAGAACAAAAGCCATCTACTCTTATGAACAAGAAAAGTTCATATTACTGAAAATAAGAAAAGGCTACAGTCTATAGGGAAAAATAATTACTCATAGCTTCAATTTTCTGAAGAACTAAGAGGACAAGTTATCTGTTCAAAGTGGGGAAGCTGGGTTATAAACTTGAGAATTCCTATTTCTTTTCTCCTTTTATCTGGGCTTGCCTATGACTGCTCTGACCAATAAAGTGTGACAGAACTGATGTCATTCCAAGGATTAGTTACTAAGAAGATTGGCAGTTTCCACCTCCTGCCACTTGTACCTGGAAACTACAAACCATTGCAGAAGTTCAATTACCTTGCTGGAGAGAATAGTGGAGAAGTCCTGAGATTATATGGTGAGGGAGAACAGTTCAGTTGAGCCCAGCTGTCCTCACCAAATGATAAGCATATGAGTGAGGCCAACCTGGACAATCCAAACAAGCCCAGTTGTCAACTGATTACTTCTAAGTGATTACAGCTAATAACATACAGAGCTGAAGGACTGCACAGCCAAACCCATCCTGTGCTACTCACCCACAGAATTGTGATCCACAATAAAATAGTTGTTTCATGCCACTAAACGTTGACATGATTTGTTATTAGCAATAAATATGAATCATATTACCATTTTAATATGGCTTGTGTTCTTCTAATCTCAGTCCACTCCAGCTTCCCTTTCCAACTTCCAGGCCTTGACCTCATAATCCCATATATATATATGTATGTTGTTGGGTGTGATTGACTTGATTTTTGACTCATGGCAACCCTGTGTGACAGAGTACAACTGCCTCATGGAGTTTTCTAGGCTGTAATCTTTATAGGGAAAGATCACCAGGTCTTTCTCCCATGGTAGGTTTGAACTGCCAACATTTTAGTTAGCAGACAAATGCTTAAATGTTGCATCATCAGCGCTTCTTGTGGGTGTGTGAATTTTACATAAATATATCTATATTATACATACATATATATAAAATAACATCCTTATATCTTTTTATCTAATATCCCATATACATTGTTTTTCTCTAAGATGCACATCTTATACACATCTTTAATTACATGCATCCCTATTTTCTAGCATACCTCACCTGGGTAATACTAGGGAAGCAATGCAAGAACCTGATCATATAGCTATACACACAGCAATATATAAATATATGGTCTTTATCTTCATCTGGCACTGAGAAACTGTGTAGAAAGGAAAAAAGCAGCTGGCCAAACAATACCAGGGAACCCACACTTAAAGGGTAGACAGAGAAGGTGAGAAAGGTAAGGACAGAGAAGAAACTATTGAATAGCTACAAGAAAAAACAAGACACCAAATAGACCCTAAAGAGTATAGGTTTTCAAAGAAGTGATAAATAGCACCAGATGAAGCAGAGATACCCAGTAAGAAAAAGTATGAAAAATGTCTATCAGATTTGGCAGAAAGACAGGCGTACTGATGGTAATCTGAGGACTGCGGTAACGTCAGATTGAAACCTTACTGCACTGGTGAAAGATGGATTGTTAAAAAGTGGACAATTATATCTGAGTCAATCTTTCTGAAAAGTTTAGAAGGGAAGAAGAAACACTAGAGAAGAACTGGTGGGAAGGGGCTGCTACTTCTTATCACTCTCCTAGGATGATCTGCTTTTATATACTCAAAACACCTAAATTTTTATCCATAGTCTACACTTTATACCCTTGAGCTTTAGACTAATATCCAATTATCAAATTTCCTGTTGAGCTTGTCCTGAGCATCTCAAACTTCATACAAGCCAAATAATCCATGATCACCCTCTGTAAACTTACCCCATCTCCAAAATACTCTGTCAGTGTCTAGTACCATCCTCCACACAGGATTGAAAACAAGAGTCATTTATGCCTGCTCCCACTTCCTCACTTGCACAGCTAATCAGTCATTATGTATTGCCAACAGGGCCAAAATGTTTTTCAAGTAAGTATCGTCCACTACTCATTACTAATTGTACTCCTCAGTTTACACTCTTAGCATCTTTTACCTAGATTATGATAGCCATCTAACCTGTTGATATACCTGCCTCTAGAATTATCCAATTCAAATCTACCATCCATACATCAATAATAAGATTAATCTACCTAAACATAAATCTAATTGTGTCACTCTCTTCTTTCAAATCATCATTGGGTTTATCACATACTATAAAGTCCAAGTTCCATAAAATGGTATGTAACGTTCTATATTCTAGATCCACTATTTGCCGGTCTTTGCAAATATGTAAATGTATGTTCTGGTTCCACAATTATCTAAACAGCAGATAGGTCCACTGGTTCCTGGTGGTGGTGGTGGTGGTGGTGGGGGGAGTTCCCAAAACCCTTTACAGCAAGGTCCACAAGACCAAAGCTATTGTCAAAATAATACTAAGATATCATTTACATTTTTAATTGTGCTGACACTAACACTAATGATACAAAAGCCACAGTGGGCAAAACTGCCAGCATCTTAGCAATAAACAAGGTAGTGGTACTAAACTGTACTAAAGGTCACTGCATTCTCTACCACCATGCACTCACAGGGAAGAAAAACCAAAATGCCAGTTTTTTCCTTGCTGTAATAGTGAAAATTACTAGTTTTTATTAAATTTCTACCTCTCAGCTTTCTGTCTTATTAGTCTTAGTAATGAAACTGGAATACATGAAGCACTTCTACACTAAAATATGATGGTCTTCTCAAAGGAAAGCACCTGTGAAACTGAGCTGTGAACTGAATTAGTTACTTTCATGATACCATTATACATGAAAGTATGACTGAAAACAAACTATGGTTACACAGACTTAAGTATTTGGCAGACAATTTCTTGAAAATTAAATGAAGTGTTACTTCAAGGGAAACAACTGACATGATTTGTTGTCCATGACAAAATCTGAGCTTTCCAGTTAAAAACATAAATTTTAGAAAATCTGTTCCCATGTTCTTGACAGTTTCCAACACCCCTTTGTGAAAGACTAGAGGCAAAATTTAACAAATGTGATTTGTCGACAATATATTGTGAAATATGTTAACATTTCTGCCCATCTATGTTGTTGTTGTTATGTGCCATCGAGTCAGACCCGACTCATAGCGACCCCTCCTTGGGATTCCGAGGCAATATCACTACGGAAGTAGATTGCCCCATCTTCCTTCCAAGGAGTGGTTAGTGGGTTTGAACTGCCAGCCTTCTGGTTAGCAGTCAAGTACCTTAGCCACTATGCTACCAGAGCTCTCATCCATACAATATATTAAAGTTCTTATTCTTCTTTCTATACAGTGTCATGTAAATCTTTACATCCTGGTATTCAGCAAGTAATACTCCTACCACATAATGAATATATGAATTCAATGAATAAAATGAATACATTGATTCAGTGAGTGAATCAATGAACAAAATCAATGTAATAATAAATACATTAAAAATGAACACAAATAAACACCCTCTATCTTCTTCAAATTGTTTATCATACACACACACACATGTATGTACACATACTGACTGTGTGCTTAGGCCATCATACTGACTTCCTTAAAACCTTAAATCATAAATGTCTATTACTTATTATTTGCCCAAAAACACACTCAGCAACAAACTTCAGTTAAATTTGGCTATCCAGATTGTATTAAAAAATTGGTGTCTGAGACAGCATGTACATCCTTCAAATAAAATATCATTCTACATGCTTATTGTGATTAGAAGCAGGTTTAAATTTTGACTACAAACATTCCTAATGCTGTCTTATTAAGTGTAATATATGGGTGATATATTTGGCTTTCAAAGAACCACAGCAACATAAAATCAATGAAACCCCTAAAGTATATCAAAATTTTGTATTAGTCATTAACTCCAATATCTACCATCTCCTTACCTCTGAATCACTGAAAACAAGTAGGAAAAGAAAAAAAAAAAGCTCCGCACAATTCACTTAGTCTGCACAGAAGCTACAGATGCTACAAAAAGAAAACTGGTCAACTTGTTCACAATTAAACAAAATGAATTATGAGAAAAGTTACAAGTTTCCTCTAACACACTTATCTGTAGTGATTTTAAGAAAATTTGCTTTTCACTTACTTTTGCCACACTTTCTCTCCAAGGTGTACACTTTTATAATGAACAGTGAGATGATCTCTACGACCAAAACATTTTCCACATTCTTCACACTGATGAGCCTTTTCACCTTAGAATAAAGACCCAAATATTTTGATAAGTATGTATTTCAGTTTGAGAGAATTTTTTTTTGTTTTCATTACCAAACAGTAAGATCACAGAGTAGAAAATATGTCAGTAAGTCACCCTTAATTCTGGACTACTTGCTTTATATTCCTCACCCAAGTATCTTTCTTCAAAAAAATCTATGCTTACTGTCACGATGTGAATCCTTCCCCCACTTGGAGAAGAAATTGTAGCCTTGTGTTGTAGACTTCTAATCCTACCTTTCAATGTAACAGAGCAAAACAATGAAATTACTTTCAAATAGGATTTTTCTTTTAAAGAACATATATAGCTAGACATCAAATACCTCAAATGAATACACATTAAATCAAGATGAGGCTATTTTACTGCTTACAAAAAGGACCTGAACCTTTTCAGATCTTTGTATTTAACTTTTAGAAAATTTTTCATCTGTGGGAATTTCTTACATTTTCAATGAGCCATCATACAAATACAAAGGAATATTCTAAATGAGTCTAATTTCTCATCCTGGTCCTTAAGTTCAGTTACAAAACTTTTCCTTTAAAAATAACTGTCTAAACTTGATACTAGTATAAATAAACCAAGTGACCCCTAGAATTAGGACATTAGAATTCTCCTCCTAAGAGTGAAAATACATAATTCCAATAAAACAAGTTATCAGATCTTTTAGTATCTTTTAAAATTGTGATAAAACTTGTAACCTGCCTCATTAGGATCACTAATGAAAATAATTACTATTTGGTGCATACTTTATATTTAAACTGTGTTGATAACAATAATAATCACCTGTTCTACCGTGCTCATACAGATGGCTCTTTCCCATTATTGTGCTCACATAGTTGGCTTTCTTAGCACTTCCTGAACATCAATCTGAGAGGAAAATACGAAAGAAATCCCCAGAATATAAAAATTATAAATACAATGTAAAGATCTGAAATTGATCAGGATTATTAAAGTACCTTTTTCCAAAAATGGAGTTTCAAAATTTACTAAAATATAAACAACCAATTATAATCATTTCCTTTTAAACACCCAACATTTGCCCATTTCTTCTCAAATTCAATCAAAATGAGAAATAATACCTTGGCTTCTTCCTTTAAGGTAGTGCCAATAATAACAATTACTGTAAATAATCCTATGCAATAAGCAAAATGCGTATTTTGATAATTTAATTAAAACCAAACTTTAATAATATACTTCATAGTCAGAGAGGCATGGCCAAATGACCAAAATTATACTGATCAAAAATAAGTCACAGAATTATGTCCCTTTCAGATGCTTTTAAAAAAGTTTTTGGAACCAGCATTATAGAGGGGTGAGACTAATATATACCAAATTATTTAAATTATAGCCAACATAAACATGATGTGATACTACATAGTTTTCAGGTGCTTTTGTAAAGGATTTTGGAAGCAGCATTATAAAATACAACTTACCTGAATGTATTTTTTTGTGCTTTGTAAGGTGGTCATGACGAATAAATGTTTTTCCACATTCATCACACTCATATCTTTTATCATCATGATGTACTCGTAAGTGAAGTCTATTAAAAAATAAAATAAAATGAAAGAGCACTGAAACTGGTAACACAGAAAGAAAGAGCTTGATGAAACTATAAGTAATAAAAACAGTCTATCTCCCTGGAGAAGTTGTTCACCTCATAGGTCTATTCCAAGCACAAGAGTGACTAGGGGCCATGGTCTTGGTGGTTTAACCAGTCTCTATCAGACCAGTAAGCCTTGTCTTTTTTATGATTGAGTTTTGTTCCACATTTTTCTCCCACTCTATCCAGGATCTCCAACTTCGATCTCCTTCTGAGTGTCTGACAGTGGTAGTCAGCCACCATCTGCATCATTTCATCTCAGGGTTGTGTAGGCTGAAGTTCCCATAATCCACTAGTCCCTCGGACTAATTGTTTCCATGCATCTTCGATTTTCATCACTCTTCTTTGCTCCAGATGAGGAGAGGGCGATAGTTGCATCTTAGATATCTGCTCACAAGCTTTTAAGACCTCAGTCACTAATCACCAAAGTAGGATGCAGTACTGTATTTTTGTGTACTGTTATGCCAGTCAAGCTTGATGTGCCCCATGACCATGGTCCTGAGCCTGCAAGCCCAGTGACTCACTCCTCAAGGTACCTGGTTGTGGCTAAGAAGTTATCATAATTTTGTCCACTGTTTGCTCTATTATATTATAGAAGGTTTCAATTATCAAAATTTATTTCAACTTAAATAATTTATCATCACAAAATCCCCATCTAAATCTTAAAGAAATGAATAGCTTTCTCATTCAAACTGCCAGAACAGATGTTTATTCTGCCCAGCTACATGACTAGACTGCATCTGTTGTTGTTGTTATGTGCTGTGGAGTCAGACCCGACTCATAGCGACCCCTCCTTAGGTTTCCGAGGCAGTATCACTACGGAAGTAGATTGCTCCACCTTCCTTCCGAGGAGTGGCTGGTGGGTTTGAACCGCCAGCCTTCTGGTTAGCAGTCAAGTGCCTTAGGCACTACCAGAGCTCCTAGACAGCATCTAAAGGGGACATATTCTATTTATACTTACTAAAAGGTAAACATTAAATAAAAGTATAAAGATTAAAGCTTTGAATTTAACATTCTTAATAGTATTAGTAAAATAAATTGGAGACATTTCTCTTTGTTCTTGTTAGTTGGCATCAAACCTACTCAACTCATGGCAGCCCTATGTGTTACAGAGCAGAATTGCTTCACAGAGTTTCTTGGTTTTAATATGAATGGAAGCAGACTGCTTGACCTATCTTCTGCAGTGCTACAGGGTAAGTCTGAATCACCAACCTTCAGGTGAGCCACTGAGTTTGTGCCATCTAGGGTCCTTGATAAAAGATAAATATTAAATAAAAGTGCAAATAGTAAAGGCTTGCAATTAGAATTCTTAGGAGTATTAATCAAACAATTTAAACTGTACACATATCTCATAGTAAGTGGTTACTTATTATTTATTCACCCCCCCCCCAAAAAAATACCTCTCATAAACTGCAAACGTAGTCAGAGATTCAGCCATAAAAATTATAATTATTGCACATAACTGTCTAAAATTGAGAATTCCAGAGTTTTCAATTTTGCTGTACCTTTAAAACAAAGTATTATTTGGTAACAAAGAGTAACATATACACTAAGTTTGAAACAACAGAGTTTTAATGAATTTTGATTGATTCAAAGGGAATTAATGATTTAAGTAATGACAGCTTAAACATTAAAGCACACTTGGTGACAAGAAAATACTTCACAGTATTTTATGCCACAGGCTCTTCGAAGATAGTATATGCTAAGGAATGTTTTAATTCAACATATTTAACTAAAGCAATTTCAAGAAAATTAAAATGGAGAGATAATTTTATCTTAACACAGGAGTAAAAATGGCTTCACTTACCTATATGAACTCCCATGACGAAAACTTTGTCCACAAATACTACAAAGATGAGGCTTTTCTCCACTATGAATTCTCAAATGTTCTTTTAAAGTAGTTCTGTGTTTAAAAAAAAAGAAAGAATATACATATATATACATATTTTGTTAAAGATTATTTAAAATGCCTATATATATTAAGAAGCCCTGGTGGTACATGGTTAAGCATTCAACTGCTAATCAAAAGGTCGGTAGTTCAAACCCACCAGCCAGCTGCCCAACGGGAGAAAGATATATCAGTCTGCTTCTCTGAAGATATACAGCCTTCAAAACCCTACAGTGCAGTTCTACTCTGTCCTATAGGGTCACCTACAAGTTGGAATCAACTACATAGCAATGGGTTATATACAGTGAAACCTGTGAGAGCCAGAACTCAACAGGACTCTCTTGTTTTTCTAGGTTTCACCAGTTTTCTGCCTTTGACATGGTAGGTCTTGCCACTTTTCTATCATTTGTTTTAATGGAAAATATGTGACAGGTTTCCACACATAGATTTCAGCTTTCACAGGTTCTGCTGTATATAGTAAACACAGATTTTTAGAAAGCTTCTTAGAATGTTATTAAAACTAATAGATAAAGCGATTCTCCCTTCTTTCTCTTACAATATTTTTGCTCTATTCTCCCAGTATACAAACATGGACGTTACAACTCTCTCCCATCAAAAACATATTAAAAACATTTAACTATAGCCTTCTTTGTCACTCATTTGCTCAGAGATATAACTATATAATTAAACCAAACTTTCAACAAGTACAAATAAAAAATGCTCAATCATCACTACTGAATTAAGTAAAACTAATGTGAATTTTGGTGGAGAAAGTTTAATGATATTTAAGGAATCTAGTTTACCAGTACTATTCCTTCCAAACATATATTCAATAGTTGTTGAAAGAATGTTCTAAGGCAAAGAAATCTTCACAGGTATATCTAACTTCTAGGTACCAATGTAAAAAATGAAATTCAAATAAAAGATACAGTTATTACTATTTTTAACTCCTCCAGCTCCACTGCTCCAAGTATATTGCTAGCAATTCCCAAAGTTCTAACATTCACAGTTTTCTCAGGTATTTAAACTGCTGAGTAAAAATGAACAAAACTATTTTGAAGGAAAGAAGGTGAAAGGTAAATGAGTAACATTTGGCTGTCACTACTAGTTTTATTTCAATCACATTTCTAGGAAGTTTTAAGTCTGAATCTGAACTAAGAGTAGAGCTTTGCCAACAGATGGTGCTCTTCTACAAGTTCTACCAATGCATGCCATGTGACAGCCTGCAGGTGTACCCAGCTTTGTGAATGTATCTCTCAAAACATGCCAAGATCTCTACTTACTAAGTTGTGTGCCCTCAAGTTGATAGCAACTCAAAAAAAACCCTATATGAGAAAGTAGAACTGTCCCATAGGGTTTCCTAGGGTGTTGGCACAGTGGGTAAAGCATTTGGCTGCTAACTTGAAGGTCAGGAGTTCAAACCCACCAGCTGCTCCATGGGAGGAAGATGGGGAACTCTACTTCCATACAGATTTACAGCCTTGGAAACCCTATGCAGATCACAGTGAGTGGAATCCACTTGATAAGAGTAGGTTTGAGTTTGGAACCTTTTACAAGAACAGACTGTCAGGTCTTTTTAGTAGCAAAAAGATGGAAATTTTTTTTTTTTTTTCTTTTTTTTGGTTGCTTGCTTTTTGTTTTCACAAAAAGATCTTTGAGATCTTTGGGGAACAATAAATTTATAATGCATATAATAAACTTTATAATTTATCAATCTGTAAGTATCTGTTTTCAAATAAATATAGCACACTGAGTTTCCTATTCTGTCATTATATCCATGTCTATTGTAAGGAAGGGGCATTTCTAATTTTTATTGAATTATGGAACTTTCATATACAGAAGGAGAGTATAAATTTTATATGTACTGGATAAAGAATAGGAGCTCTGGTGGCATAGTGCCTAAGGCAGTTGATTGCTGACCAGAAGGCTGGTGGTGCAAACCCACCAGCCACTCCTCAGAAGGAAGGTTGGACAGCAATATTAAAATAAGCACTTACATTCAGGTTAAGGCAGCTAACTATGCTTTAGAATGCTCTTAATGCTCCTCCCTGCTCTCACTTCCACCAGTTCCCCCCTCAAAAACAACCATTTATTGTTTGTCACTCCTTTGCTTTTCTGTTTTACTACCTGTATATATATCACTAAACAATATAGCATGTGTTTCAAATTTTCCACTATTAACATAAAGTACCCAGTAGATAATGTAGATAGTGTCTCTGGACCAGAGTCTGGCTGCAAGTTTTCTGAGAGTTAACAAGAGCTCTTTCTGGCACATTGATGGGAAATGTCATAAAACGTAGGACTCACCATAGCTGGAGCATCTGGCAAAGCTCAAACAGACCAGATATAGCAAATATGATCAAACTGAGTGGACTATTCTATATATTTTGCTCTTCAATTTACCATGGGCTACCTCTAATTTTCATGGATAGGTGAAAAAAAGTACATTTCTATGAAATGAAATGCATGACCAGAGATAAAGAGCAGGACATAAGGACAAGAGGAAGGACCTCGTAAACACACAAAAATATTACACAGAGGTACAGTATGGATAAAATCAAGGCCAGATGACAGCATTCTGTCACCTAGTTAAAAGAGAAAACATGCCACCAGAGACCTTAATAATGACAACCCTCAACATACCTTGGGTCATTATTACTACTAGTATGGATTGATTGCCCAATACATCTACTACACATCTACCATTTCAGGATCTTTATTTACCATTTTGCTGAGAATTCTCTTTGCCTCTCTCCTGTACAGAACTCCTATTTCCCATAGCCCTTATCTTCCTTTTTTAACAGTTTACTCTCTCACTTTGGTGGAGCACATCCTTCAGCAGCTTCATGAGAAAGAATGAATGAAAAATTTTGAGACCTTGAAAATACCCTTATTGTAGCTTCAAACTCAATTATTACTTTGAGAATAGAATTCTAGGTGGGAGACAATTTTCCTTCACAATTTTGAAATTACCACTGCACTGTCTTACTTCTAGTGTTGCTATTAAGAAAGAAGTCCATGTAATTCTCATTCTTGATTCAATGTATGTGACCTTTTCCCCTCCCTATAAGCCTTAGAAGCTTATAGAAATTTTTGTCTTCAGAGTTAGGAGATATTACAGTGATATCCTTGGTGTATGTTTATTTTCATCTACTTCTGTAGTGATATTGCCTTGGAAACCCAAGGAGGTGTGGCTATGAGTCAGGGCCGACTCAACAGCACATAACAACAACAACAACAACAAGGTCCTAATTATGTGATGGGTCATTTATATCCATTCTTCAGTTCTGGATTATTTTCTTAAATTATTTCAACGATGACTTCATTCGTCTCCATTTCTCTGCTCTTTTTTTTTAGAGCTCCTATTTTAGATTTTGGACTTCCTATTTGATCCTGTAATGTTCTAATCTTTACTTCACATTTCTGTATCTCTTTGCTCTACTTTTTGGAAAATTTCCTTAACTTTGTCCTCCAACTGCCCACTGTGGTCATGACTTTTGGCCATCACACTTTTAACTTCTAAGCGCTGTGGTTTGTTATCTGAGTGACTCCTTTATGTAGCATCTTGTTCTTGTTTAACGAATTATGTATCTTCCATGAAGAATATTAATAGTTACTTTTTTTTTTTTTTTGACATTTCCTTCTTCTCTATAATTTATTTCCTCAAGTTCTTTTTATTCTGTATGTGTTGGAATCCATCTTCCATGTTACAACTTTTCCTCCTATGTTTTGTAATCCTTAACTATCTGTTCATAATAAAGTGTGATAAACTAAAAAGTAAATGGGAAGGATGAAGAGTATTGCTATGTTTTGATGACTGTTCTACTGTAGGTGATCTGGTCTGTGTATGCCATCTGTTAGGGAATAAATTTACCCTTCGGTTGCTCAGATTTTTAGGAAATAATCTTCTGATCTACTATCTGGAGAATAAAGTCTAAAAGCTACAAGGTCAGTGGGGATAAGGGCTGGGACTCCCTGATTTTAGCATTCAATCACATAAATGTCATATTTCTCCCCAGGAATCCTGTTTTACCTGTCCAGAAGAAAATGCTCCAAATTTCTGGCCCCATGGGAAGAAAAGCAGGTGCCCAGCATCAATGGTATATGTAAGTGGTAAAAGGAAATCCAATGATCTAACATCTAAAATAGTTTTATTCTAATGCTCCTGTTCTTCCTCTCCCCTTCATCTAGTTCCAGAGGTATCTGATACTGCTGGTTCCTCATTTTTTTGTGAATTCTGTGATTAATTATTTCTACATAACAGTATCAGAATTTGTCTGAGTGTAGAGGTAATTTCTCACCTTTCTCGTACCGATTTTCCACAGATAAAGCAAGTCCATTTTCTTTTTCCACCATGGGTACATTCTATATGACGTTTCAAATTTCCAGTGTCATTAAACTGACGACCACATATATCACATGGAAAAGGACCTAAAAAAGGAACGAGAAGTATTTATTTTAAGTTTAAAGTGTAGATCTTAAGTTAAATTTTTACTTTGTTGTTCTGCTGTTGTTATGTGCCATCGAGTCGAACCCGACTCATAGGGACTCCTCCTTGGGTTTCCGAGGCAGTATCACTACGGAAGTAGATTGCCCAACTTCCTTCCGAGGAGTGGCTGGTGGATTTGAACTGCCAGCCTTCTGGTTAGCAGTCAAGTGCCTTAGCCACTATGCTACCAGAGCTCCCCAATTATTAGTGCATCTATCATATCAAAAAATCCCACTGCCATTAAGTCAATTCCAACTCATACCGACCCCCATTGGGTTTCCGAGTCAGTAAATCTTTACGGAAGTAGATTGCTAGTCTTGCTTCCATAAAGTGGTTGGTGGGTTTGAACCACCAACCTTCTGGTTAGCAGTCAGATACCTTAAGCACGGTACTACCAGAGCTCCTTGTGCATCTATCATAGTATACTAAAATTATTTGTTTATAATTTTCTCTTCCCTCTTAGACTGTCTGTACATATCAGGCAGGTTACAATCATTTCTGTATCTGTAGAACTGAACATAAAGTCTAGCATCTAACAAAAAAAAACAAAAACAAAACCCACTCCCATCAAGTCGATTCCAACTCATAGCAACCATATAGGACAGAGTAGAACTACCCGATCGGGTTTCCAAGACAGTACACCTTTACAGAAGCAGATGGCCTCATCTTTCTCCCATGTAGCAGCTGGTGAGTTCAAATTACCAACCTTCTGTTTACCAGCCAAATTTGCTTTTGCTGGTAAAAGCAAAATGCTTTAACCACCATGCCAGCAGAGATCCATAGCATCTGGCATACAATAAATGCTGAATAAACTAATAACTTAAATCATTTTAAATGGCCCATTCCCAATTTGAAATTAGACATAAACAGTATAGAATATGCTACATACTAAATTTCTAGGAAAAGAAGAAAACTAGAAAGTTTTTAAGAATAATCAGAGAACTTAAGAAAGTTCATGGTTCGGAAATGTACTGCGATCCTGATAACCACAAGTTTTCAGTGATCTTGAATAGGTGGAATACATCGTGGCACATTTGTTTAGTCTTACAGAATTAAACCCAGACTTCTCACAGTAATACTGATATTAACCGGATTCCAATTTCACCATGATTTTGCTGAGTAAGCAAATGGCAAGAAGACAAAAAATTCTACTGAAAAGCAAACTAAAAGGAAGACAGAGGATATGTTAAAAAAATAAATAAAAATTTTAAAAAAACCACATACAGTTCAAGGAAGCTATGTATTTGAAAGAAAATATCTCAGAATTTGGAAGGGAAATTCAAGAAGTAATTACAATTTAAAAAATTAATCAAACTAGCGCAATGGGAAAAAAAATGACATTTTGACATGTAATTCAAAAACCTATCTATAGTCAAAATCAAAATTATCCAGTAGCCACAGTAGTTACGGGATAATTTCAACATGTTTTTGCACATTACAAATGAGAGATGACCTCAAAATATACACTGTAGTATCCTTAACATGTTCTCATTTAACATCTCTAATATTCCTCTTTCATGGTATCTGAGTCATTTATTAACTCACTTAACAAATACTTGTTTTTAATTCTTATCTAGCACTGTGTTAAGTACAATGAAAACTCTCTCTACCTCCCACCTCTCAAAAAGGATCCAAAAAAACTGGGGAAAGAAGACAGTATCTACATAGTTAAAATAAATAGAAGCAGCAAAATAAAATACCAAAGATTAGCATATTATGAGAAGTGTATGTTAGGGAAAGAGTGAAGTAAATACCTACCTGTAAAACTTTTTCTAAAGTAACAGCTATACATATAGCTGAAAGCTCCAGGTTAGTGAAGAAAGAAATAGAGCATTCTCTTTCATTTTCAGTTACTTATCAGGGTTATTAAAAAAAATATATATATAATAATAGCAACAAAACAATCACACTTTTTTTCCTATACTAACATCTAGTTTTGCATAGTTAAATCTCCTTGAACTTTTATTTATGCAGCTAAGCTGGAACTAAAGCAGATTTTCATGGCAACTCTCTAGATAGAATAAAAGATTTGACTTTTTAAAGTCAAACTCTAATTTTTATACTAATAAATACACATATATTAAAAACTCTTCTCCCCTAACTATACACAGTACATTAGATTTTTCTCCCCTAGATTTAAACAATAAATCTTGTTGTTGTTAAGTGCCATCGAGTCGTTTCCGACTCATACCGACCCCATGCACAGCAGAACAAAACACTGCCCCATCCCGCACCAGCCCCACAATCCCTGCTATACTTCAGCCCATCATCGCAGCCACTGTGTCAATCCATCTCGTTGAAGGCCTCCCCCTCTTTCGTTGACCCTCCACCCTACCAAGCATGACATTCTTCTCCAGGGAATGGTCCCTTCTGACAACATGACCAAAACAGGTGAGATGAAGTCTGGCCATTCTTGCTTCCAAGGACCATTCTGGCTGCACTTCCTCCAGGACAGATCTGTTAGTTCTTTTAGCAGTCCACGGTACTTTCAGCATTATATAAATAATATTTATTTAACAATTAATAATCCTATATAAATAGTGTGAATGTGGTTTTGAATGATCTAAAGCAGTTCTCAAAATGTGGTGATAGACCAACAGTATCTGCATCACTAGGAACTTGTTAGAAGTGCAAACTCTTGGGCTACAAACTCCAGACCTAATGATTCAGAAACTCTGGTGGGGGGACTCAGCAATTTGTGCTTTAATAATCCCTCTAGCAAACTGTGACACACACCAAGTTTTGAGAACCACTTATCCAAAATATACAGTGATTCAAAGGAACTGAAGTATAAACAGAAATGCAAATGAGGGTAATCATGTATATGTATAAATCCAGAGAGGCAGTGATGGTTCAGTGATACAATTCTCACCTTTCATGTGGCAGACTCAGACTCAAGTTTAGTTCTCCAAAAGCACCTCATGCACAGCCACCACTCATCTACCAGTGGTGGATTTTATGTTGCTATGATGCTGAAGGGAGCTCTGGTAGTGTAGTGCCTAAGGCATCTGACTGCTAACCAGAAGGCTGGTGATTCAAACCCACCAGCCACTCCTCAGAAGGAAGGGTGGGCAATCTACTTCCATAGTGATACTGCCTCGAAAACCCAAGGAAGGGTCACTGTGAATCAGGTCCAACTCCACGGCACATAACAACAACATGATGCTAAACAGATTTCAGTAGAGGTTCCAGGCTAAGACAGACTAGGAATAAGGGCCTAGTTACCTACTTCTGAAATTCAGCTAGTGAAAACTCTATGGAGTCCAATCCACATCAATCATGGGGACAGCACAGAACTTGGACATGTTTTGTTCATTGTGCATGGGGTACCCATGAGTCAGGCTAACTCTACAACAGCTAACAATAACAACATATGATACTAAAAGCAGTATTCTACTTGGTTCATTTTTTTCTTAATTATGGACAAAAAATGCAATAATCCACATTTCTCAAAGGTCTTAAAAATACTAAAAATTGTAATTCCAGAAATGTATTTTTATACATAACAAAAATACAATAAAAATTATAATACCAGAAATATACGTTGTTGTTGCTGTTATGTGCCGTCAAGTCAGACCCAACTCATAGCGACCCCTCTGTGGGTTTCTCAGGCGGTATCACTACAGAAGTAGATTGCCCAACCTTCCTTCCAAAGAGTGGCTGGTAGGTTTGAACCTCCAGCCTTCTGGTTAGCAGTCAAGTCCCTTAGGCCCTATGCCACCAGAGCTTCCACCAGAAATATATGTTGTTAGTTGTTATGTGCTGTCGAGTTGGACCCGATTCATAGTGACCCCTCCTTGGGTTGCCGAGGCAGTATTACTATAGAAGTAGATTGCCCATCTTCCTTCCAAGGAGTGGCTGGTGGGTTTGAACCATCAGCCTTCTGGTTACCAGTCAAGTGGTTCAGGCACTGTATCTGGCACAATGCTTGGTACTCATTTAATCCTCACAATTATCTACGAGAGACGTATTAACCCTGTTTCACTAATAAGGAAACTGGAGTTCTAGGAGGCTGTTCCAGCTCACAGTTAAGTAGCTAAGTCAGCCTTGAAAAATAAGCCTGCTCTAAAGACTTCTATACCATGCTGCAGTGTAGTAAATTACTTTGTGTGGCTTTTCTACCCATAAGTCTTTGTAAACTCCAAGGTGGAATTTGCTATGAGCAACTGAGGAGCTCCTGATTGCTGAAGGTGTCCACCTGGAGTATTTCTGTTGGGAGTGGCATAAAACAATGTTCTGGGAGGTGCCCACTCTCTCTCAGGTGCTTAGAGTTCTGATGCTATAATTGGCTAGTTTGACCACCCTGCGGGCTCTAAAGGAGACCTCCTGGAGGCAGAACTCTCTCTGACTGCTGGTTGAGGAAGACGTGCTGCTGAAAGAGACACGGGCTCCTGAGACACGCGTTGCTGGGAAAGAGACGCAAGAGACACGCATTGCTGAGTGAGACACCGAGGGACCAGCACTGCTGGGAAAGAGACTGTGAGAGACTCTTGGCTGAGGGACGGTGGGCTGGGAAAGAGACTGAGCGTTCTTCCTGAACTTGAGTTGTAGCCTGGTGCTTCCCTAATAAACCTTGTAATCCGTGAGTTCTGTGTGGCCACTGCAGCGAATTATCGAACCCAGGAGAGAGGTGGAGGCGCTTTGGGAGGAACGGTTGGTGAAAGGGCTGGAGGGAGGCAGCATGTCTGGCCTTGCAGTAATAGGCCTTGGGTTACTGCTGGTAATCCTGTCTTCCTCTAGTGAGATTAGAGGAGGTCAGAACATGTGGCCTCCTTGCCGTTTTTGCACATGCTTACTATTTAACTTTTTTTCTTGTGAATGCAACTTACCTGACATCAACTCTGATTTTAAATTATACAAATTACTTAATCATTTGAAAAATATTTGTGTGGGCATAGCATTATAACATAATGATTTATTTACCTGACTATAATTTAATTTGGCAGGAATAGCATTCTCAGATACTAACATAGACTCATCATAAACTCAGCAGTTGGTCAATAAATGCTTGCTAAATTGAATAATAAAGGCATTTCTCTTGAGGATTTTCCTTAGTGAACTTTAGTTAGCAGGTTAGCTAATCCTTACTGATTTGCATTTCTGAAACACCTCATTACTGATTCACTGAAGCATGATGGTAAGATAAGAATTTTTTTTTAATTAAGTAAAATAATGAAAACTAGGAAGTCTTAAAAATATTCTACTAGACTTCTAGTAGCATAGTGCCTAAGGCACTTGACTGCTAACCAGGAGGCTGGCAGTTCAAACCCACCAGCCACTCCTTGAAAGGAAGGTTGGGCAATCTAATCTACTTCCATAGTGCTACCTCCTCAGAAACCCAAGGAGAGGTGGCTATGAGTCGAGTCCGACTTGACAGCACATAACACACACACACACACAGACTTCTGGCAAGATGGAGGAATAGGCAGACAAGCTACACAGACCCTCTGCAACAAAGAAACAAGAAACTAATTGAAACAGATACAGAAGATAATCCTAGAACCCTGACCTCTGTAGGTAAGGATAAAGAAGTAGATTAAATACTAATTGAATGAAAACAGTGAATAAGAAGACAAACAAAGCTGTAGACTATCAGCTGTCCTGATGGCACAGTCGACTGAACAAGTGGTGTTCTGTTTCAGGCAGCAACCTAAGAATCCACTCTGTTTGCCGAGGACTGAATGGGCAACTGCCCTGGTAACTGAGGACTTGAAAGGAAAACAGTGAATAAGGAGATAAGCAGAGCTGTGGACTGTTGGCTCTCCTGATGGCAATGACATTTTGAGTGTCTGCCAGCAGTACAGCCATTGTGAATAACTGCAAGTGGCATTCTGATCTGGGCAACAATCTAAGAATGGGCTCTGATTGCCAAGGTTAGCACTGGAGGCTGTTGACTAGAAAGGTATGATATTCTCCTTGCTACCTGAGGACCCCACACCTGCTTGCTATACAGAGGTGTGGCCATACCCCACCTCCACCCACCTTCTGGACTGGCAGGAATTACATCCCAGTCTGGGAGCCCTGCAATCAGCTGCCTTCTAGACAGAAAGGAACTTGTTCCAACACTAGGTGCCTTGTTCCCAGCCACCTTTTAGGCCAGCAGTAATCTTTTTCTGAGACTAGATACCCTATATCCAGCACACTTTTGAGGCAGATGAACTTTTTTGCTGGGAATGTGGCCCTGCTCCCTGTGACCTTTTAAGACAGCAGGAATTTTGTCTGGGTCTACATGCCCTACCCACAGCTGTTTTCTGAATTGTCTGGGACTCCCACTGGAACCTATAATAATAATAATATATAATAATAATAATACATAATATATAATAATAATAATAATATATAATAATAATAATAAGATGCCTTATTCCCTATCACCTTTTACACCAGAAGAAACTTGCCCTGGATCCACAAATACTATCTGGATCAGCAGGAGCTAGTCTGAACCAAGTGTCCTGCCCTCAGTTGCTTTCTGAGTACATAGGAACTAGCTCCAAGATCAGCTCCCTGCTGCCAGCAGCATTCTGGGCTGGCAAGAAATTTTGCTCCATCCAGATCCCCTATACTAAGCCCCATCTTAGGGATGGAAGGAACTTCTGGGAGTAGGGGCCTTGAGCCCAACTGCCTTTTAGGAAAGGAGGAACATTTTATGAGATCAGACACTATATTCCCAGCCAAAATTTGAGCAGGCAGGAATTTCAACTGAAACCAGGTAGACTGGCTCCCCTCACCATTTGGGCTGGTAGGAACTTTTTTCCACATCCAGATATCTTACCCTCAGACATCTTCTGGGTAAATAGGAACTCTTCTGAGATCAAGTGCAGTTCCCTCAGTTCCCTTCTGGGCAGGCAAGAACTAGTGCCAGGACCAGGTGCCCTGTTGCCCACTGACTGCTTGGCCAGCAAAACAAAGCCTGGCTGCCCTGCCTCTCCCCAGTTTTGTTTATGTTTGTTTGTTTGTAAATTATTTTTTTTCCCTTTCTTTTTACTTTTTTCTCATTCCTTCCCCTGGTTCTTGTTGTATCTTTTTTTCTTTCCCTTTTCCTGGTTCCCTACTTTATTTCTTTTTTCTTTTTGGATCTTCTCATCTCTTGCTTTTCTTAATACATTTTTCTAATTTTTCCCTCTAATATTCCTTTTCTCTTGCTTTCTTCTATTATTCCTCCCTACACAAATATTGTGGGCATTTTTTTTTCTCTTTGTACTTCTTTTCCCTTTTTTTACAATTTTCCCTTTCATTTATGGCCTTTACTCCTTCTCCCCCTATTGTTGCTATATGTTTATTCAATTTGTGCTTTTTGTTCTCTTGTTATATTTGGGGGTGTTGTTTTGGTTACCTAGTGCTACTTTGTCAGAAATATACCATAATGGGACGGGCTTTAACAAACAGGAGTTTATTCTCTTACAGTCTGGAGGCTTAAAGTTCAAGTTCAAAGTGGCAGGCTCTAGTGGCTGGGTGAAAGCCTCTCAACCTTGGACTTCAGCTCTGCCTCCTGCTCCTGGTCCACTGAAGCTGGAGGTTTTTCTTCACTCAGACAGCTGCTGGCTGCTGAGGCTGACAAACCCAAGGTCAACAAGTAAAAAGGCACAGTTCTAATGTTACCAAACAACAGTAGGCCACTGATTCAAGTCCACTGAAAGTCCCAAAATTGGCAGTCACGGCTGGCTGCTGAACAACGACTTGGTTACATGCAGGGTTCAACCATCCTAGAAAGCCAAAGCCCATTCCCCCAAAGCTGTTCTTATATATGGGAAATAGACCATATACCTAAAGCAGCTACTTAGCTGCTTGCAGTAGATTCCACCATGGAGTTGATTGCTATTCTCATCATGTGGATTAACTACCACCAGTTGCCCAGCCACTCAACTAGGCCCAACCAAGTTGACATACAACCTTAACTACTACAGGTTTTTATTGTTTCTTTCTTTCTTTCTTTTCTTGTTCAACCAGGAGGGAGACAGCAACTGTGCCCACATGACTCAACCACAACCACACCTTCTGTAGCCTGACCCACTGGATGAGGACAAAACCTTCTTCAACACCAACTGATCAAGATAGACAATAGCCAATACCAGCCCAACATGCCTCAACAGCTCTTCGATCTGTGCACATATTCTCATCTTCTGTCACACCCACCAGAGGATAGGTGGTGAGTGCCTAAGTGGTACCAAACTAGAAAATACGGTAGGAATATAAATACAACATCACAAACTCTCAGAGACAACTGATCATCCTAGTTCACACAAAGAAGCAAAATGAAGTAGTACAAACAAGGTACCAGGATACAGACCCAGAAAACCTCCCTGAGGAAGACAGAGCATTGGAATTGCCTGATAAGGAATTCAAAAGAATTATATTTAGGTACCTTAAATGAATTGAGAGACAGACCAAGGAAAACACTGATGATATTAAGGAAAAGACAGACAAAACCCTAAAATAATTTAGGGAACAATACAAAAACAAAATGACAAAACAAATAAAAAATTAGACCATCCAAAAACAAGAAATAGAAATCCAAGAGATTAATACTAACATTTCAGAACTACATAAGACATTGAAAGGACAAAGGAGAAGAACAGATCAATGGAAGACAGAATTAGTTAAACTGAAGACAAATCCCTCAATACTATTGTGTTAAGGGATCGATCGTGCCTAGAGGATGGCCTTGGGCCCAAGGCAGTCGCCTGCCAAGCATAAGGCTGGAGGTTCAAACCCACCAGCCACTCCTCAGAAGGAAGGTTGGGCAATCTACTTCTGTAGTGATACTGCCTCAGAAACCCAAGGAGGGGTCGCTATGAGTCAGGTCTGACTCCATGGCACGTAACAACAACAACAAAGGGATCGATCAGAAAAAAAAAAAATCAAAACAAAAATCTTAGGCTGAAGAAAGGCTAAGATTCACATGGGACACCACCAAGAGGAATAACTTACTTGTGGTCAGAATTCCAGAACAGAAAGAGACAAATAAAACCACAGAAAATTGTCAAAGATATGTTGGAAGAGAATTTCCCTAATATGGTGAAAGACAAGGAGATACACATTCAAGAAGTTCAACGAACCCCAAACAGGATAAACCTCAAAAGAAAATCACTGAGACATATCATAAATTCGCAAAAACCAAAGACAAAGAGAGTATCCTGAAAGCAGCACAGCAAAAACAAAAAGTTACCTACAAAGGGCAACCGGGAAGACTAAGCCCTGATCTCTCAGCAGAAACCACTCAGGCAAGAAAGTAATGGAATGACATACATACAACCTGAAAAAAAAAAACTGCCAGCTAAGAATTATTTATTCAGCAAAACTGTCCCACAAATATAATAGTGAAATTAGGCCATTTCCAGGTAAACACACATTAAGGGAATTGATTAAAACAATATCAACCTTACAAAAGATGCTAAAGGGAGTCCTTCAGACAGAGAAACAACAGCAGCAGTCAACAACAAATGATTAACATGCATGATGACATAACCCAGAAATCAACCCGGTTACACAAATACTTACAAGTATTTGTAAATAAATAAGGTATCCATAAATAAAATAAACTTACAAGACTGTATAAAAGGATTCAAAGACATCAACTGGTAAATGAGGACAATTACAAAGCAAAAATATGAACTAAATAGACTAGGTGCAGAACTTTCAAATGTTGAGAAAGTAAAGACATTTATATGGGATAGAAGAGACTGTTCTAAACTTGGGGAAAAAATAATAAATTTCAGGGTAACCTCAAAGAAAATTAATTAACATGTGGATCAAAAAAAAAAAAGGCACAAATATTTAGTGAATACTGAAACAATAGCAATGAAGGAAATAAATTTGTTTACTAAGAAATTTCATAAACAAAATGAGCTCAGAACAGAAAATTATATGAAACAAAGAAATCAGTAACACCACCAAAAAAATGAGAGCAATAAATTCGTACTTATTGATAATTAAAATGAATGTAAATGTATTAAATACCTCATTCCAAAAAATGGAGAGCTGCAGACAGGGTAAGAAAACAGATTCATCTTAGACACAAAGACAAAAATAGACTAAAAATCAAAAGTTGGAGAAAGGTATCAGCAAATGGCAATCAAAAAAGAGCAGGAGGGGCAATATTAATTACTGAAATAGACTTTAAGACAAAAAACACCATAAGAAACACGAAAGGACATTATATAATGATTAAAAGATCAACTGAAAAGAGGCCATATCCATAATAAAAAGCTACACACCCAATAAAAGAGCCCCAAAATACAAGAATCAGAATTTAACAGAAATGAAAAAAAAATAGATTCCACAGTAATACAAAGGGAGTTTAATACACCACTGCCAATGAAAGAACAACTGGAATAAAACTCAACAAAGACACAGAAGAACTAAACTATACGATTGCTTGAACAATTTCTCTCAGAAAGATCAGCACAAGGCTGGTCTCCATGAGGCGGAAGTTAAAGATGTCCCAAATGTCCAAACTATCACGCCACTCCATCATTTCGGACATTAACTCCTCCTCCTCCTCCTCCCCCTCCCAGTAATTTCCCCAGTCTTAGGGTTCTGTATTTCGCTGTAACGCCTCACAGAACTCACAGACACCCAAGGGTTCGTCTCAGGTAGAGGTGGAGGCTGGGAGGCTGGCAGGCTGGCGAGTCCCAGGTCTGTGAGTAGGTCTGGAGGATCCTCCCAATTCTCGGGGTTTGATGAACCTCGATCAGCAGATCAGACGACGGCTGCTGTCCCAAATCAAGGGGTGAGATGAGAACGAGCCAAGACACAAAACCAGAGCAAGAGGAGGGCTAATCTTCCCAGGAGATTCGTAGGTATACCCTCAAGGAAGCTAAGGGTGGTGATTTGAATTATACACTCCAGCAAGGCAGGAATCAAGATACATTCCATCTGTGTTGCCCCAACAGAAATAACCTAAGTGGATGGCAAGGCAAATTCCATCACAGAGCCGACTGCCAGTCATTATAGGGAATGACTACTACCAGCTGCCCAGCCAAGTTGATACCTGACCTTAACTAAAACACCACCCCAAATAGGCATGGATAATACGATTTACAATACATCACAGAATGGAGGACAATAGCTAAAAGGGCCACATCAAGCAATTCACCACAAGGATCAACCAACTTAACCCTTTAGACATCTGAAGAGCACTTCACTCAACAACACCACGATGTGTTTCTTTTTCAGAGCACATGGAACATGCTCCAGGATAGACTACATGCTAGGCCACAAAACAAGCCTCAATCAATTTAAAAACACTGAAACACCACAAAGCATCTTCTCAGATCACAAAGTAGTTAGAAATCAACAAGAGGAAGATCAAAGTAAAAAGAGCAAACACATGGAAACTGAACAACACTGTACTCAAAAACAGCTGGGTAACAGAAGAAGTAGAAGAGGAAATTAAGAAATTTTGTGAATCAAACAAGAATAAAAACACAACACACCAAAACCTCTGGGACACAACAAAAGCAGTGATGAGAGTGCAATTTATTGCAATAGATGCATACATCAAAAAAGAAAAAGGAGCCAAAATCAACACCTTAACCCAACATTTGTAATAACTAGAAAAAAGAGCACCCAAAAAACCCTAGTCAACAGAAGAAAAGAAATTAAAAAGAGTCAAGCAGAAATAAATGAAACAGAAAATAGAAAGGAAATAAAAAAAAAAAAAATCAACAAGACTAGGAGTTGGTTCTTGGAAAACATTAATAAAATCAACAAATCACTGACAATTTTAACAAAGGAAATGAAGGCAAAGATGCAAACAGCACAAATAAGAAATGAAATGGGTGACATCACAATAAAACAAACCAAAAGAATAGGGTATCAAGATACTATGAACAACTGTGTTTCAACAAATCTGAAAACCCAGACAAAATGGACAGATTTGTAGAGACACACTACTTACCTAAACTAACACAGACTAAGGCAGAAAATTTGAAAAGACCCATAATAAAAGAATAAATCGAACAGATCATAAAAAAAAAACACCAACTAAAAAAAGTACTGGCTCTGACAATCTCACTAGAGAATTCTACCAATCATTCAAAGAGGAGCTAACACCAATCCTACTCAAACTATTTCAGAACACAGAAAAGAATGGAACCCTCCCAAATTCATTTTATGACGAACATATCATCCTGATACCAAAACCAGAAAAAGACACCACTCAAAAGGAAAACTACAGACCAATATCCCTCATGAATATGCATGCAATGATCTTTGTCAAAATCCTAGCCAAAAGACTCCAACAACATATCAAAAACATAGTATGTCACCACCAAATGAAATTCATGCCAGGTATGCAAAGATGTTTCAACACAAGAAAAACAATCAATGTAAACCATCACATAAGTACAATAAAGGAAAAGATTCACAGGATCTTATCAATTGAAGAAGTAAAGGCAGTTGATAAAATCAAACACGTTTCTGATAAAATCTCTAAGAAAAATAGGAGTAGAAGGGAAATTCCTCAACATAATAAAGGGTATACATGTAAAACCAACAGACAACATTGTTCTCAATGGAGACTGAAAGCATTCCCATTATGAATAGAACCAGACAAGGATGCCCTCTATCTCCATTTCTATTCAACACCGTATTGGAAGTCCTAGCCAGGGCAAAAAGCTAAGAAAAAGAAATCAAAGGCATCCAAATTGTTAACGAAGAAGTAAAATCATCCCTATTTGCAACTGTGTTCAACAAATACATACATAAAGAAACAATTGCAATCATTAGCCATTGTTGTTGCTGTTGTTGTTGTTAGGTGTTGTCAAGTCATCTCTGACTCATAGTGACCCTATGTACAACAGAATCAAACACTGTCTGATCTTGTGCCAGTGTCGCAATCCTTCCTATACCTAAGCCCACCGTTTCAGTCACTTTGTCAATCCATCTCATTGAGGACCTTCCCCTTTTTCGCCGACCCTCCACTTTACTTTGCATGATATCCTTTCTCTAGGGAATGGTGCCTTCTGACAATATGACCAAAGGAGGTGAGACAAAGCTTGGCCGTTTTCACTTTCAAGGAGCATTCCGGCTACACTTCTTCCAAGACACATTTGTTAGTTCTTCTGGCAGTCCATGGTACTTTCAGTATTGTTCATCAACACCACAACTCAAAAGCACTAACTCTTCTTCGGTCTTCCTTATATTCATTGTCCAGCTTTCACATACATATAAACACCAAAAACCAAATTCACTGCCGTCAAGTTGGATCCAACTCACAGCAACCTCTCCTTGGGTTTCCAAGGCACGGCTTTGGTTAGATGCACCTTAGTCTTCAAAGAGACATTCTTTGCTCTTCAGCACTTTAAAGAGGTCTTTTGCAGCAAATTTGCCCAGTGCAATACATTGTCTGATTTCTTCACTGCTGCTTCCACTGGTGTTGACTAGGGAATAAAGTAATATGAAACCTTTGACAACTTCAATGTTTTCTTCATCTATCATGTTGCTGCTTACTGGTCCAGTTGTGAGGATTTTTGTTTTCAGTGCCTAAGGCATTTGAGAGCTAACCAGAAGGCTGGCGGTTCAAACCCACCAGCCACTCCTCAGAAGGAAAGTCGGGCAATCTACTTTCATAGTGAAACCGCCTCAGAAACCCAAGGATCTGACTTGATGGCAGTGAGTTTGTTTTTTTATGTTGAGGTGTACTCCACACTGCAGACTGTAGTCTTTAATCTTCATCAGTAAGTGCTTCAAGTTATCTTCACTTTCAGCAAGAAAAGCTGTGTCGTCTGCATATTGCCAAGTTGTTAATGCATCTTCCTCCAAACCTGATACCACACTCTTCTTCATATAGTCCAGCTTCTTGGATTATTTGCTCAGCATACAGATTGAGTAAGTTTGGTGAAAGGATACAACCCTGATGCACTCCCTTCTTGATTTTCAACCATGCAGCATTCCCTTGTTCTATTCAAAATACAGGTTTATGTACAGGTTCCTCATGAGCACAATCAAGTGTTCTGGAATTCCCATTCTTCTCAGCATTATCCATAATGTGTTATGATCCACACAATTGAATGGTTTTGCATAGTCAATAAAACACAAGTAAATATCTTTCTGGTATTCTTTTCTTTTAGCCAAGATTCATTAGGTATCAGCAATGATATCCCTTGTTCCACATCCTCTTCTGAATCCATCTCACGTTTCTGAAACTTTTCTGTCAATATACTGCTGCAGCCATTTTTGAATTATCTTCAGCTGATTTTACTTGCATGTGATATTAATGATATTGTTCAATAAGTTCTACATTCTGGGAAATCACCTTCCTTTGGAATGGGTCCAAATATGAATCTCTTCCAGTCAGTTGGCCAGGTAGCTGTCTTCCAAATTTCTTGGTATAGATAAGTGAGTGCCTCCAGAGCTGCATCCATTTGTTAAAACATCTCAATGGATATTCCATCAATTCCTGAAGCCTTGGTCTTCGCCAATTCCTTCAGTGTAGCTTTGACTTCTCCTTTTAATACCATTGGTCCTTGATGATATGCCATCTCTTGACATGGATAAACATCAACCAATTCTTTTGATACAGTCACTCTGTGTATTCCTTCCATCTTCTTTTCATGTTTCCTCCATCATTCAATATTTCTCCCATAGAATCCTTCAGTGTAGCAACTCAAAGCTTGCACTTTTTCTTCAGTTCTTTCAGCTTAAGAAATGCTAAGCATGCTCTTCCCTTTTGGTTTTCTAACTCCAGGTCTTTGCACATTTTATAATAATAATTGACTCTGTCTTCTCGAGCTGCTCTTTGAAATCTTCTGTTCAGCTCTTTTATCCTGTCATTTCTTCCATTTGCTTTAGCTATTCTCCATTCAAAAGCAAGTTTCAGAGTCTCTTCTGTCATCAATGTTGGTCTTTTCTTCCTTTCCTGTCTTTTTTATGACCTTTTGCTTTCTTCATGGATGATGTTCTTGATGTCATCCCACAATTCCTCTGGTTTTCGGTCACTGGCATTTAATACATCAAATCTATTCTTTAGATTGTCTCTAAATTCAGAAGGGATATAATCAAGGTTATATTCTGGCTCTCATGGACTTGTTTTAATTGTCTTCAGCTTCAACTTGAACTAGCACAGGAATAGCTGATAGTCTGTTCCATAGTCAGCTCCTGGTCATGTTTTGGCTGAATATATTGAGCTTCTCCATCACCTCTTTCCACAGATGTAGTTGATTTGATTTTTGTGTATTCTATCTGGCAAGGTCCATATGGATAGCTGCCATTTACATTGTTGAAAAAAAGTATTTGCAATGAGTAAGTCATTGGTCTTGCAAAATTCTATCATGCAATCTCCAGTGTCATTTCTATCACCAAGGCCACATTTTCCAACTTCTGCTGATTTATCTTTGTTTCAGCTTTTCAACTTTTCATTCCAGTCACCAGTAATAATCAATGTATCTGGATTTCATTTTTGGTCAATTTCAGAATGCAGAAGTTGGTAAAAATCTTCAATTTCCTCATCTTTGGCTTTGGTAGTTGGTGCGTAAATTTGAATAGTAGTAGTATTAACTGGTCTTCCTTGTAAGCATATGGATATTATCCTATCACTGACAATTAAAAAATTAAATGATGTCTTTGTATTATTTTAACATAATATGGGTGAACTTGGAGCACATCATGCTGAGTGAAATAAGTCAGTCACAGAAGGACAAATATTGTATTAGTTCACTATTGTAAAAAGTCAAGGAAAGGTTTAAATATGGAAGGAAACTTTCTTTGTTGGTTACCAGGGATGAGAGGGGAGGGAAAGGAAAATTGCTAGACAGGTAAGAGACAAGTTATTAATTTGGGTGAAGGGAAAGGGAATATACTAACAGCAAGTGACCAACGCAATAACATTAAGGAAAAAGAAACATAGAAATGTACACAAGAGGAACTGACAACAAAGATAAACATCTTTACACACATAATACTGCATTATCAGTAATAAAAAACATTAATTTACAGGTAGATACACAGGCAGACAGGCTAAATGATCAGCGATGCCTAAACAAAAGGGAGTATACCCATAACCATGTATAAATTTGGTAGACATTATTTCTACATACATATTTGTATGTGCTGTAAGAATGTCCATATATATAACAGAGCTAACAGGGAAAAGTTATAATTTCTTAGGAACTCCTCAAGGAGTAAGCCACTGGGTCCTCAGGCTCCAGACCATGGTTGTGTGGGACATCAAGCTGAACTGGCATAACATATTACACAAAAACATTGTTCTACATACTATTTGGTGAGTAGCAACTGGGGTCTTAATAGCTTGCTCACAGCCATCTAAGATGCAACATGTCTCTCCTCAACCAGATCAAAGAAGAATGAAGAAAACCAAAGACACATGGAAACATTTAGTCCAAAGGATTAGTGGACCATGCGCACCTCAGCCTACATGACCCTGAGATCAGAACAACTGATGGTGACCAGCTACCACTGTCAACCACTCGGAAAGGGATCAAGATATGGGATCCTGGATAAAGCAGGAGAAAAACGTGGAACAAAACTGAAAACTACAAAAAAGACAACTTATTGGTCTGATAAGAGATTGGTGAAACCCAATACGGCACCACTGAGGATAAGAAAGATATAGAGAGGTACACAGGAGGTACAGACAACAAATATGAACCCTTTTGCACATATAGTACTGCGTTGTCAGTGAAGGCAAACATGGGTATATGGATGGATAGATGGATGAACAGGCTAAACGATTAGGTATGTCTATGAAATGGGGAGTGTAT
>NW_006921662.1:1466077-1485008 GCF_000298275.1 Orycteropus afer afer
AAAAAAAAAAGAGAGAGAGAGAGAGACTGGTGAAACCCCCAAGGGGCCTAGAACTGAACTCACTTCCATGGCTTCCAGCCAAACAATAGACAGGTGTATAAGATGAACATTTACACCAAGTGGATATACTTAGAACAATCAACCATGGGAGACCAGAAAAGCAGTATTTGCATAGGGAGATAGCTCAAAGGGCAGGAATGCATAGGAAAGAAGGACACAGAGAAAGGATAACCAGAGACAGGAAGTACGAAGAGACTGTTACATTATGGAGATTGCAATCAGTGTCACGAAACCAAATGTGTATTAACTGTTGTATGGAAAATAAATTTGCTCTATAAACATTCACCCAAATCACACACACACACACACACAAAAAGGATTCTAGCTTGATCACCTTTTCAAGAATACCCTCTACAATAACTCTAACATCTCATAGCAGCATCTGCTTGTCTACCTTCACTGAAGGGAAAGTAATTACTGTGTAAGACATTTCACTTGAACTTGTAAATTGTAATACCTGAATTTGTTTTTCCTGAAACTAAACCTGTTCCTTAGAATCTCCACACACTGGAAATATCTTAGAATGTTTACTTGTTTACAAAATTATGTATTCAATAAAAGTTGAAATAAGTAGGAAAAAAAGAGATAGGAGCAAGTATGTTCACCATAAAAAGCATTTTATTTTGCTCTTTCCCCAGCACTCATCTGTAAGTTTGTCTTGCTGTGATGTGTTGCTGTGAGGCAGGAGACTACGTCACTGGTATTTTGAACATCAGTATGGTTATCTATGGTAGGCAGATTTCAACAGAGCTTCCAGACCAAGAAAGACTGGGAAGAAGGATGGCGCCATCCACTTCTGAAAAAATTGGCCAATGAAAACCTTATTATAGTATCAGTGAAAGACTATCTATTACTGGATTTATGAAGAGCCATGAAACACTGTCTGATATAGTGCCAGACAATGAACCCCTCAGGTTCGAACGACACTCAAAATACAACTGGGGAAGAGCTGCCTCCTCAAAGTAGAGTCAACCTTAATGATGTGGATGGAGTAAAGCTTTAGGACCTTCATCTGCTGATGGGGCATGACTGAAATGGGAAGAAATAGCTGCAAACATTCATTAATAATCAAAAAAACATGGAATGTATGAAGTATCAATCTAGGCAAATTAGAAGTTGTCAAAAATGAAATGAATATATAAAGATTGATATCCTAGGTATTAGTGAAGGTTGGGCAATCCTACTTCCATAGTGATACTGCCTCGGAAACCCAAGGAGGGGTCGCTATGAGTAGGGGCCGACTCAACGGCACATAACAACAACAACAACAACAGTGAACTGAAATGGACAGGTTCTGGCCATTATGAATCACACAATCATATGATCTATTATGCCAAGAACGACAAACTGAAGAGGAATGGTGTCACATTCATCATCAATTGAATTCAAGATCTATCCTGAAGTACAATGCTACCAGTGATAGGATAATATCCATATGCCTACAAAGACAACCAGTTAATCCTATTATCCAAATTAATGCACCAACCACTAAAGCCAAAGATGAGGAAAGTGAAGATTTCTACCAATTTCTGCAGTCTGAAAATGACCACACATGCAATCAAGATGTATTGATTATTGCTGGTGACTGGAGTATGAAAGTTGAAATGAATAAGCAGCACTGGTAGTTGGAAAATAATGGTCTTTGTAATAGAAATGAGAAATGACACTGCAGATCACATGAGAGAATTCTGCAAGACCAACAACATTCATTGCAAATATCTTTTTTCAACAACATAAATGCTGACTATACACATGGACCTTACCAGATGGAATACACAGATCAACAACAGCTATGGAAAGAGGCAATGGAAAACCTCAATATCATCATCTGTCAAAACAAGGTAAGGAGCTGACTGTGGAACAGATCATCAATTGTTCATATGCAAGTTCATACTGAACTTGAAAAAAAAAAAAAAATGAGCCGATGAGAGCCAAAATATGACCATAAGTATATTCCACCTGAATTTAGAGACCATTTGAAGAATAGAGTTGACACACTGAATACCAGTGACTGGAGATGAGATGAATTGTGGGATGACATCAAGAACATCATCCATGAAGAAAGCAAAAGGTCATTAAAAAGACAAGAAAGGAAATGGACCAAAATGGACATCAGATGAGACTCTGAAATTTGCTCTTGAAAGGAAAGTAGCTAAAGCAAAAGGAAAAAATAAAAGCGCTCAACAGAAGTTTTCAAAGACAAAGTAAAGTATCATAATGAAATGTGCAAAGACCTGGAATTAGAAAAACAAAAGGGAAAACATGTTCAGCATTTCTCAAGCTGAAAGACCTGAAGAAAAAATTCAAGCCTCAAATTGCAGTACTGAAGGATTGTGTGGGCATAATATTGAACGATGCAAGAAGCACCAAAAGAAGATGGAAGGAATATACAGAGTAACTGTACAAAAAAGAATTGGTCAACGTCCAATCTTTTTAGCAGGTAGCATATGATCAAGAATCGATGTTATCGAAGGAAGAAGTCAAAGTTGTACGGAAAGAAATGATGAAATACAAGCCTCCAAGAATTGATGGAATACCCATTGAGATGTTTCACCAAATGAATGCAGCTCTGCAGGCACTTACATGTGTATGCCAGGAAATTTGGAAGACAGCTCCCTGGCCAACTGATTGGAAGGAATCGGTAACTGTGCCCCTTCCAAAGTAAGATAACCCCACTGAATATGGAAATTATCAAACACTATCATTAATACCACATGCAAGTAAAATTTTGCTGAAGATAATCCAAAAACTTTTGCAGTAGTATAGTGATAGGGAACTTCCAGAAATGCAAGCTGGATTAAGAAGAGGACGTGGAACAAGATATATCACTGCTGATGTCAGATGGATCTTGGCTCAAAGCAAAGAATACCAGGAAGATGTTTACCTGTGTTTTACTGACTATGCAAAGGGATTTGACTGTGTGGATCACAACAAATTATGGATAACATTGTGAAGAATGGAATTCCAGAACATTTAATTGTGCTAATGAGGAACTTGTATATTGACCAAGAGGCTGTTATAAAAACAGGATAAGGGAATACCTCATACTTTAAACTCAGGAAGGGCATGCATCAGGGTTGTATCATTTCACCATAATTATTCAATCCATATGCTATGCAAACAATCCAAGAAGCTGGACAATATGAAGAAGAGCATAATATCAAGACTGGAGGAAGACTCATTAACAATCTGCAATATGCAGACTACACAACCTTGATTGTTGAAAGTGAAGATGACTTGAAGCATTTACTGATGAAGATTAAAGACTACAGTCTGCATATGGATTTACACCTCAACATAAAAAAACAAAAATCTTCACAACTGGACCAGAAAAGACTGAAATTCTCAGGAGTTTAATTTTACTTGGATCCATAATCATACTCATGGAAGCAGCAATTAAGAAATCAGATGACACAGTGCACTCGGCAAATCTTCTGCAACAGACAACTTTAAAGTGTTGAAGAGTAGATGTCACTTTGAAGACTAAGGTGCACCTAACTCAAGCCATGGTGTTTTCAATTGCATCATATGTCTGTGAAAGCTAGAAAATGAATAAGGAATACCGAAGAAGAACAGATGCCTTTGAATTGTGGTGTTGACAAAGAACACTGAAAATACTATGGACTGCCAGAAGAATAAACAAATCTATCCTGGAAGACATGCAGCCAGTATGGTCCTTCAAAGCACCTAGTAACAACAACAACAAGGTCTAAAAGAAACTTCTCATATGGAATATGCTATTATGAATACGTCTCTGACTAGTTTTGGTAACTACAAAACGGTTTTCACATGATGTCTTCTTGGAAGTGCTGAGATGCAATATTACGAAAGAACAACTTAGTAAAGGCAACACAGGTATGTATACCTTGGAAATACTGGGGATTCAATTCCATACCACTACAATAAAGTGACTATCACAATAAAGCAACTCACATAATTTTTTTGGTTTCCCAATGCATATAAAAGTTATATTTACACTGTACCATAGTCTATTAAGTGTGCAACAGCATTATGAAAATGTCTGAAACACTGTGAGAATTATCAAAATGAGACATAGAGACATGAAGTGAGCACATGCTATGACAAAAAAAAAAGTGCCAATAGACTTGCTCAGTGCAGGGTTGTCACAAACCTCAATTTATTTAAAAAAAGATAAAGCAGTGTTTATGAAGTACAATAAAGTGCAATAAAATGAAGTATAAGGAGCTCTGGTAGCACAGTGGCTAAGGCACTTGACTGCTAACCAGAAGGCTAGCGATTCAAACCCACCAGCCACTCCTCGGAAGGAAGATGGGGCAATCTACTTCTGTAGTGATACTGCCTTGGAAGCCCAAGGAGGGGTCGCTATGGGTCAAGTCCAACTCGACGGCACATAACAACAACAACAACATACTTATACAGGGAGGGCTAAGCTAAGATAGTCTTGTAGTAAGTATCACTCTTAAATACTTCCTCCCCTTATTACACAAAAGAGGCTTAAAATTATTTGAAATAGCTGCTTTATCTCCTTTTCCCAATGTGTTAGGCTGGGTTCTCCAGAGAAGCAAAACCAGTAAAGTTTTTCAAGAAGCAAAACCAGTACATATAGAGAGAGAAAGAGAAATTTATCTTAGAAAAATGGCTCACACAGTTATAGAAGCTGGCAAGCCCTAAGTTCCTGGATCAAATGTCAAACTGGAGGCTTTTCCTGACTCACGCAGCTGCAGGGGCTGACAAATTTTAAAGTTGGCAGGCAGTATACTGGCTGCTGATCCCAGAGGATGACGAATCCAAGATCACCAGGCAGAATATTGGATGGACAGCTGTAGGCAGCACAACAGAATGCAGGGAACCACAAAAGGTTCCCTCATTTTTCCAGGATGTCCATATATATATTGGAAGCAAACCACCCCTCTAGGGAAACTCCCTTTCAAAAGACTGGCTGCTTAAAGCATATACATCCAATCTCATCATGGGAAGAACCACATCACAACTGCTTAAATCACTCAGAATCATGATTCAGTCAAGTTGACACACAGCCCCAACTATCACAGTTCATCCCTCATCAACCTGGCAGTTGCACATATCTCCTTAACCACATATAATCTCTAAATAAGGATAATTATGAAGTCATATCTGTGCCTAATATGGTACACTAACATGCATACAACTGAAAATGCATTAACCCTGTTTATATTTCATAGTTTATAACTGAAGAAAACAAAAATATTTTGATGCACATATATATTGAAGAAATATAACAAGCACAGCTCTTGTTTCTGCAATTGGTCACATGGCCGTAGCTGATATTTAGAACTACCTTCTTCCACCACCCATTCTGTATTTCCCTTGACCTCAGCAAGTACCTCAGCTGGTTGTGGTTCTTTGTCTAATGGGGTGACCCAAACCTTCATTTCCATTAGTAGTCATATCAGAATTAGGCTGCTGTAGTTTTTCACTGACTTTAATCACAGGGCACGGTAGTTCTAAGAGACGTCCTAAAGAATCTCCTATATTCCAGACATATTCTTCTTGACCTCCATTATGTAACATCAATCCAATTTCCCCTTAGTAATCAGGTTCTATCACACCAGACAGTACAGTAACTCCCCTCTGTCATTTATCCAGATGCACGAGGAACCCAAAATGGCCAGGTGGCATTCTTAACTTCCAGTTCAATGCAATGAGTACTGTGTCTCCAGGAGGGAATGTTTCTTCCTTTGGGGCTAAGACCTCCAGACCACAGAGCACAGGGTCATAGGAACAGGAAGCAAAAATTTTTTGCGTGGGTCACTAGGGGTAACAGTGAGTGGTACCACTCCCACTTCCACCCCTGGGTTCCTGCTATTAGAGAAACAGCACCATATAATGGACACTGGTTTAGCGCATATACAGGCTCCTGGAGAACATTTCCCCAACATTTCAAGTATTGTCACCTAGTTGGTGCCATAATTGTGTTTTTAATAGGCCATTCTATTATTCTATCAAGCCAGCTACTTCAGGATGATGGGGAACATGGTAAGACAATGAAACCACATCAAAAACAGCAGCTTCAATTGGAGTCACCACCTGATTAAGTTTACAATAACCCACTGCCATTCTCCAAGATCCATCTGCTTTTTGCACAGGCCAAATAGGCGAGTTAAATGTGGATGTGGTGGGAATCACCATCCCTGCATCCTTCAAGTCCTTGATTGTGGCAGTAATCTGCAATCTCTCCAAGGACGTGGTATTGCTTTTGGTTTACTATTTTGCTAGGTAGAGGCAGTTCTAATGGCTTCCACTTGGCTTGTCCTACCATAATAGCCCTTACTCCACATGTCAGGGACCCAATGTGGGAATTCTGCCAATTGCTCAGTATATCTATTTCAATTATGCATTCTGGAACTGGAGAAATTACTATAGAATGGGTTCAGGGACACACCGGACCCACTGTGAGACGCACCTTGGCTAAGACTCCATCAATAACTTGACCTCCATATGCCCCCACTCTGACTGGTGGGCCACAGTGATGCTTTGGGTCTCCTGGAATTGGAGACACTTCAGAGCCACTATCTAGTAATCCCTGAAAAGTCTGATTATTTCCTTTTCTCCAATGAACAGTCTCTCTTATAAAAGGCATTAGATCCCTTTGGGGAAGGCTGGGAGACAGAATGACAGTATAAATTTTTGGCAATGCAGGTGGGTTGTTCCTCAAGGGGAGCCAGCCTCTTCATTCAAGAGGTTGTGGGCCTCTAAACTAACACAAGTCTGGGAATTGATTGAGGGGCCGTGACGCTGTATTCTGGCGATTGAATCCAGACTGCTACTCATGTGACCTAGAATTCTCCACCAGCCACTCCTCAAAAGGAAGATGGGACAATCTACTTCCGTAGTGATACTGCCTCGGAAACACAAGGAGGGGTCACTATATGAGTCGGGTCTGACTTGACGGCACATAACAACAACAACAACAACATACAGATCAAGTAAATATTTAGTAGGTTTCCCATGTACTTCCTTCACTATCCATCTTAAGTGTACCAGCCAGATGTGAACACAATATTCCAAACCAATTCAGAATTAGACTACTACCTCCTTATTTCTGAATAGTACACTTTTATTAATATTGCTTAAAGTCATATTGTTTTTCATTAGTTAAATTACATGCTATTAAGCCCAGCTATAACATGAAGAGTTTGAATTCTATACATTTTCATAGTTCAGCAAGCTCCTGTGACTCAAAGTCAGGTATTACCATAGACCTACAGTAATTCTAAATTAAATTTTAACTTAATTTACTTTGACTGTAAAGCATACAGATTTTTTTTGCTTTTTATTCTCTTGTATAATATTAACTACCTCTGCCAGTTTTATGTCATCTACAACACCAGAAAGACATTTTACCTATGTTTTACTGACTATGCAAAGGCATTTGACTGTGTAGATCATAACATATTATGGATAGCATTGCAAAGAATGGGAATTCCAATAGGCTGTCATTCAAACAGAACCAGGAGATACTGTATGGTTTATAATTGGGAAAGGTGTGCAGCAGGGCTATATCTTTTCACCTTACTTATTTAACATGTACTCTGAGCAAATATTCCAAAAACCTGGACTATATGAAGAAGAATACAGCATCAGGATTGGAGGAATATTCATTAACAACCTGTGATAGGTATATGACACCAACTTTGCCTGCTGAAAGTTAGGAAGGCTTGAAACACTTACCAGTGAAGATCAAAGACTAGCACCTTCAGTAAGGATTACACCTCAACATAAAGAAAACACAAATCCTCACAACTGGACCAATAAGCAACAAGATAAATGGAGAAAGGATTGAAGCTGTCAAGGACTTCATTTTACTTGGATCCACAATCAACACCCACAGAAGCAGTAGTCAAGAACTCAAATGTTGTACTGCACAGGGCAGACCTGAGGCAAAAGGCCTCTTTTAAAAAAGTGTTGAAAAGCAAAGATGTTACTTTGAAGACTAAGGTGCAGCTGATCCAAGCTATGTTATCTTCAATAGCCTCATATACATGTGTGACCAAGACAATGAATAAGGAAGACCACAGAAGAACTGACTGCATTTAAGTTGTTGTGTTGGCAAAGAATACCAGATATATCATGGTCTGCCAGAAAAGCTAATAAATCTGTCCTGGATGAACTACAGCCAGAATACTCCTCAGAAGTGAGAATGGCCAGACTTCATCTCTTATACTTTGGTCATCTTACCAGGAGGAATCCGTCCCTAGAGATGGATATCCTGCTTGGTAAAGTAGAGAGTCAGTGAAAAAGAGGGAGAAACCTCAATGAGAAAGATTGATACAGTAGCTGAAGATGGTGCAGGACCAGGCAGTGTTTTGTTCTGTTGAATATAGGGTTGCTATGAATAAAAACTGACTCAGTAGCACTTAACAATAAAAAATTTCATACGTTGAAGTGTTTATCTTTATCCAAGTTGTCAATAAATATCAATGAATAGGACAGGGAAGAGACCTGTACCTGAGGTAAAATAATTCATTATTGGGATCAATGATCATAGACTAACCTAACTGCAGGCCCTTGGGTGGCACTAATGGTTTTCATTAGTTATATCACATGCTCTTAAGCCCAGGTAGGGGTTTATTACCATCCAGTCCACAAGCCTCTACGTTGGCCACAGCATTAGGGAGAAAATACATTAAATACCATACTGAACTCCAAATATACTAAATTCACTGCACTTCCAGAAAAATGAGAGTTTTTTCCAAAACAAAAGCAGCTTATCCTAAGCACTCAAAAACATATCCAGGAATCAACTATGAATAAAAATATTTACTAACTTCCTGGAACTGCAGCAAATCCAGACTCCTGGCCAATTGACATTTCCCTTTTCTAAGCCAATATCTAAAGTTCACCAAGAGTAGGTCAGAAGTAATGAGCTCCTCTAGCATCATAAGATTATCATCAATGTCCATAACTGCTAGGACTACAGTTAGAAAAAGTAACTTGCTTACCCAAATGGAACTTTTCTTGATGCTTTAACCGTGCAAACCGTGATTTGAAATGTTCCTCACAATAGGTGCACTTAAAAGGTTTATCTTGAGAATGGAGAATCATATGTTCCTCCAAGTGTGGTCTTCGAGTAAAAGATTTCTTGCAAATCTAAATGAAATTGCATATAAATTGTAAGACAACCTAAATTAAAAATTAAAATACATAAATTAACTGGTTAAAGAAAAATTTCTCCAAAAGAAAATTTACCAGAGATATATACTCAATATAATACGACTGTACTTGTACTAACAAGATAAATTGTTAGTAAGTTATTAGTAATGACATAAGTATGATTCTCCAATTGTGTAGAAAATGCCCTGGAAGAAATATAGTTTGAAATTATTTTAAATTAGTACCAAAAGTAACTGAATTTCAATGCCTTAAGTTTCTAATAGAGCTACAATTTTATCTCTTAATTCTAGTTAGGATTCCTAAATCTATGAGATAGATATTTTAAATCATGTAGATGTCATAAATAAAAGCTTTATTACTGTTACCATATATTTGATTAGGAATATGAGTAAGAAACCACAGAAAATTCATTTTAAAATGTTATCTGTTGTGGTCAGAAGAGGCATGCTTTTGAAAGAAAACTTGGCAGACATCAGATTTAAAAAGGAAGGGGGAACACCACTATAATAGTAACAACAATAAACCATGTACTGTATACCAGCCACAATGCTAAGCAATTCATCTATTTATTTTACTTAATTCTCACAGTAATAATAATCCTATGAGGTAGACCTACTAATCATTCTACAACTGAAAATGATAAAGTTGACAAAGGTTAAAAACAGTCCAAGAGGACGAAACCATCTTATGCCTGTTCAAACAATTAATAATTAATTTCAATTCCTGAAAGTTAGTATCAGAGAAATGACAAAAATTTTGCAGCATTTAAAAACTATAGTTTGAGATTAAAGAAGACAAAATGACAGCTGATGACTCCATTAAACAACATCCATCTAAATACTGAAAAAAGTAATTTACAAGTATGATAGAACTAATATATGCACAAATTCTTTTGCTACTCTTCCCACTGAAAAATACAATCTATTTTTGCTCCCCTTAAATCTGCACTTGCTATATAGTGACTTGTCTGACCAACTGAATGTGATGAAAGTGATGTTCTGGGACTTCTGAGACTAGCCCATAAAAATCCTTGTAGTTTCTGACTACATTTCTTAGAATACACATTCACTCTTCGAATCTAACTGCCATGCTAAAAGGAAGCCCAACTAACTCCATGAGGAGACAGAAATCGTAAAAAAATCAAAGCTCCTAACCAATAGTCCTTCTGAGCTCTAAGCCATCACCCAACACAATGTTGCCAGCCACATGAGTGGCAACTTAGGAAGTGTATCCTCTAGACCAAACCATCCACCAACTGGATGCCATTATGTGACTTTAGTTGACATCATGTGGAATAAGCAAAATTACCTAGGAAGTCCAGTCCAAAATTTGGATCCTGGCCCACAAAATGGTGAAATATAAAAAAAAGGTTGTAAGCCCACCAAGTTTTAAGGTACTTTGTTATATAGCAACAGATACCTAGAGACAGAGGAAAAAATTCTAACACTTTATGTTCTGTGCAATAGTACTGTCATAGCTTATATACACCACTGCAAATGCATGGTATGATTACCATAAAAATAAAAACTAGGATTTCCATTTCTCAAGCCCATCATCTAAAAACTAACCCGTATGTGGCTTAATTACAAAAAATAAAAAACAAAAAGGATGATTTTGAAGAAAGATTCTAAAACCTAGATTATTTAAAATCTAAAATAAACAAACAAAAAGAAAACCTAATTACCTTACTCTCCCAAAAGGCAGCATTACATTTATTTTGGTTTTCTAATACAAAGAAAAATGTAAAGCTCTTACATCACATTTCCAACTTTCACTCTTAGTCTTCTTAATGGAAATAAATTCTTGTGCATTTTCAAGATGAAATCTATCGGAGAACAAGAAAGTGATCATTAGGAAAAGATTATAATATTTAAGTCAATATCCCATAAAAATCTGTTGATAATTATAAGAATCATACACTGAAACAAGTACCTGTAAGTTCTTCAAGAATAATATATACCACTATCATTTTAATAAATGATTTTTATTAAGTTTAAGGAGCTCTAGTGGTGTGGTGGTTAAAGCATCCAGCTGCTAATCAAAAGGTCAGAGGTTTGAAGATGAGGCAGTCTACTTCCATAAAGATTCACAGCCTTGGCAACCCTATAGGGCAGTTCTACTCTCTCCTACAGGATAGATATGAGTCAGAATGGACTTGAAGGCAGTAAGTTTGGTTCATACCTAAGTTCATGCAGAAATAGTCAAAAGAAAATCTAATCATGATATAAAGCAGTCAGGGACGTAGCTATTTATAATCTGCCACATATTGAAGACAAAGTAAAGCATGAAAAATAAGTTTCCTAGAGTTCTAAATACATTTTTGAAAGCGTACTTGTCAAAACTCTAGTGTTATGGATTGAATTGTTTTCTAAAAAAAATTTGTGTTATAAATCCTAACCTCTATGAATGTATACATATCATATTTGGGAATGAGTTGTCTTTGTTACGTTAATGAGACTAGGTAACTGTAGGGTGAGTCTTAAATCAATCTCTTTTCAGGTGTAAAAGAGATTAGACAAGCAAGCTAAAGAAGTAGAAACAGGGGAAGAAAGATGCCCAAGCCACATGAACACTGCCCAGGAGCAGAAGCTCAAGAGACAGGACTTTCTTCCAGAAAGGCAGAGAGAAAAAGCTTTCCTCAAGAGCTGGCCCTCTGGATTTGGACTTCTAGTCTCCTAACCTGTAGGAAAATAAACTTCCATTTGTTAAAGCTACCTGTTGTTGTTAGGTGCCGTCCAGTTGGCTCCTACTCATAGCGACCCTATGTACAACAGAACAAAACACTGCCTGGACCTGTGTGAGCCTCAGTATCCTTGCTACCTACTTGTGGTCTATCTGTTATAGCAGCACTGTTGTTGTTGTTGTTTGCTGTCGAGTCAGCCCTGACTCATAACGACCCCTCCTTGGGTTTCCGAGGCAGTATCACTACGGAAGTAGGATTGCCCAACCTTCCTTCCGAGGAGTGGCTGGTGGGTTTGAACCGCCAGCCTTCTGGTGAGCAGTCAAGTGCCTTAGCCACTGTGCTACCAGAGCTCCCACTAGATAACTAATAATACATCAAGATAGAAAACAGGCTAACCAAAATACATCTTAAACTTCCATAATGGACTATAGTTGTTGTTTTCACATTAAAAACTTCATCTCAAAAGCACAAATAAAAAATATGAACAAAACAGAATTTGTTCTTTCTTAATTTATAGCCTATGCAAACGTTAAGCAGTTAAAAAAAAAATGGAGACAAGCTGTCCATGAATGTTTTTTGTTTACTACATATCTAAATTAGAAAGCACAATAAAGTATATTATGGAAGCAAGATAATACTTGCCTCTTAACATGCTTGGCTAAAGTCTTCTTGCTTGCATGAAGTTTATTACAATAAGGGCACTTGTGCTCCTTCTTATGAAATTCTGTTTCATTATTGTGCTTCTTTCTGTGAACAGTTAGGTTAGACTTTGTCGAATAGCGTTGGTGGCAAATATCACACTCAAAGGGCTTCTCACCTGTGTGAACACGGGTGTGGCTCTCATATTTCCCTACAAAAAGAGAGAAATTAGAATTAATTTCAGTACCTTAGCTACAAAGTGAATGAAATTTGACAATTTAAAAATCTCATGATTAATAGCATATTTAATAACACCCAAAAACTAGAAACAAGTTTACCTATATTTCTACCTCCAATAAACTTCAAAAACTTACTGCTTTGAGTTTACTGCTCAAAGTATATACACATTTTTTCCTCAAAAACTTGGGTCATTACAAAAAAACAATTACTCATGCTCACACATTTTACAAAGTATGAGTTCTGGGATTCAAAATGGAGTCTCGTCGGCAATCACCACACTGTTTCCCTCTAGCATCTTAGTGCTTGAAAAACTAGGTACAGCAGTTTAAATTAGGGATTCTGGTGCTCTGAACAGTTCACTGAGTCAGAGTACATCAAACTAAGGAGAGTAGAATTAGAAAGGAGAAAGGGACACCGGGAAAAAAAAAAATAACAAGTGTCGCGGCTGGCGTGACAATTCTAGAACAGGGGGTAAGAGAATGAGTTAAAAATGAGAGAAAAGTTAAAGGATGGGAACGGGAGGGACACTCAGAGCCACTGCAAAGCAGTGCCAATTTTATTATGATTATTCTCAAACTTATATACAAGTTTAACATGGAAAAGTGCACAATTCATATGTCATACAATCAATCACAAGTTAATCAATATTGGGAAGAGTACATACATACACAATTGGCATATTAAAGTTTAAACTAACATTCCTGTATCCAAGGTACCCAGGTCACCATGACGTAAGTTACCACAACTCAGGTCACCATAACCTCTTAAATTCTATGCTCATTCTTCTATATAATTATGTCCCCTAGAAACCTATGTTCCCTAGCAACTTATTTAGATTGGCTTCCGCATACTCTGGGTTCAATCAAAGGTTATGCCTCTTTTGCACCTGCTGGTTCTCTGAACAACACAAGGGAGAAAATGGCTGATGGTGTTCGAAGAGCAGGGCTCAACCTTCAAGGACACTTAATAGCATCAACTCACAAGACTTTCTTATGGGGACACTTAAAAGTATCAACCTGTTTGTGGGAGCCGTTGCTCAATTAGTCACTCACCATGCCCCATCAGTCCTTTAAGACTTAGGGCTCTCCACAAACAAGATCAGAAGATCGATCCTGCGGAGCACCGATAGGCAACCAAAAAAGGCCACTGGAGACCTCCCTGGGAGCACTGACCAGAAGGCAAGAAAGGCCATCCGACACCTCCCTGGATTAAGGAAGAAGCCACACCACAATAGCATACCAGCGACCACTCCAGGATACCAGCAATCACCCCAAGGATCTACCTTCAGTACCTGATTTTATCGGTAACTTGGGTCGGCTAAGTGCAAACGGGCACAGCCAGTGTCGCTGAAACTGAGCAGAAATACCCTGCGCCACAAGAGGGTGGGCCTGGGGAGGTGTCCCCACAGCGAACATCGATCAGGCTTGGGTTAGCTTAGTGGTACTGAGGAGCCCGTGCTTGACTTTGTCACTAATATTGGAACTACAGGTGGCACAGGCATGGCCTGGCTTCTGCGCTACTGAAACCAAGCAGATCTTTGGCACTGCGGGTGGGTAGACCCAGAGAGGAATTCCTACAGCAGATCGCAGTCTGGACAGATACCACGGACGGGCCCAGAGACGAACACCTGAGGCGGATTGCAGAGCTGGGCAGTTGTCTTGGGTCAGCTTTTTGGCACCAAAGGGGCCTCGGGAGAGGGGATTATGCATGTGTCTGAGCCTGGCAGAACATGAGGACACCCTAACAACTGGAGTCTTTGCTAAAATTGACTGTGGGCCTGGGAATAACAGTAAAATGCCATCATCAGCAGCTCACTCAAAGCCCTATAAAACTCCCCTAGAAACGTAGAGCTTTCCTTCTTTTGCTCTTCCACTTCCACCTTCTCCAACAATACCCTCACTCATCCAAGAGAAGAAACCACATTCAGCCACCATAATACTTCCCAGTTTGAATTCTAAACCCTCTTTACAGAAAACAGAAACCCATATCCACATCCCACACAGTGATTCCACCATCACAAAGAAAAATGCAGAGCAACCCAGCATACTTGAATTAATAACTAAAAAAATAAAATACTCCTTCACCTTTTCGAAATATTAAATCATAAAACCACAGCAAAACAAATCAATACATAACCAACAGGTAAAGACAACCTTAAAATGTCTAGGAAACAAAAGGTAACATTAAATCAAACCAAAAAACAGGACAAGGCATTGGAAGCAAAACCACAAACAAAGGTCTCATGAAACATGGAGGAAGAGAAGACAATAGAATTATCTGAGAAAGAATTTAGAAGGTAAGTTTATAGAGCTTTACAAGAGCCTAAGGAAACCCCAAGAGAGAAGTAAGGAGAACACAGACAGTTCCCTGGAAGAACTCAGGAAAATCATTCAAGAACAAAATAACAAGATTAATGCACAATCAGAACTCACACAAAAACAGCAGAACAAAATCCAGAAGATAAATACCAAAATTACAGAACTACACAATACACTAGAAGCACAAAAGAGAAGGTTAGAACTGGATGAAGAACACATAAACCAACCAAAAGACAAATTCCTGAACACCAGCCTGTATGAAGAAAAATCAGAACAAAGATTTAAGAGAAGCTAAGAATTATAAGGGATGACGTGAGAAAATACAACATAAGACTCATTGGAATTCGAGAACAAGAAGAGGCGGAAAAAACCACCGAGAAAATTGTAGAAGACTTGCTAACAGAAGTTTTCTTCCTCCACATCATGAAGGTTGTTGTTGTTGTTGTTGTTGTTGTTGTTGTTATTTGCCGTCGAGTCAAACCCGACTCATAGTGACCCTTCCTTGGGTTTCCGAGGCAGTATCACTACGGAAGTAGGATTGCCCAACCCCATAGACCCCACACAAGATAGATCTCAAGAGAAAAACACCAAGGCATATTATAATCAAACTTTCCAAAATGAAAGACAAAAATTTTGAGTGCTGCCTGGGACAAAAGAAATATTACTTATAATGATCAAACAGTTAGGCTGAGCTCCGATTACTCAGCAGAAACCATGCAGGCAAGAAAGCAATGGGATAGCATATATAAACTCTGAAGGAAAAAAAACTCCCAATCAAGAATCCTGTATCCAACCAAATTATCCATCAAATATAAGGGTAAAATCACGGCATTCTTAGACAAATAGAAATTAAGAGATTTTGTGAAAACCAGACCAACACTACAAGAAATGCTTAAGGAAGTCCTTCCAATGAAGAACCCACAACAGAGATCAACAAAACCAGGATACATGGCATCAACACTAAACCAAATCCAAAACAGAGACTCAAAATAAGACCATAAAACACTGTACACTAAAAACCAAGGAAGTCAATCAGCACATGACAACAACAACTAACCTATTTGTACCTAACTTCTAGGTACAAACTTCCAAATGGAGAGGAAAACAGGACAATGTCTTCACAGTACACACTGTTCTAAAAATGTAGAGACAAGTATTCCAAAGTAACCACAGAGAAAATTAACAATCGCCCTAAGCAAATCCAGAAGGAAAGAAAACATATGGGTTTAATAAACACAAAACCAACAGTAAAGAAGAAAACGGAAAAAGCATTAGCCAACAAACTGAACTCAGCACAGGAAAGTATACGGACCAAGAAAACAACAACACACACAAAAAAAAACCACAACAGAACAACAGCAATCAATTCATACCTATCACTAATTACACTCAATGTGAATGGACTAAATGCACCTATCAAGAGAAAGAGAGTGGCAGACTGGATAAGAAAAGAAGACCCATCGATATGCTCCCTACAAGAGACCCACCTTAGACACAAAGATAAAAACAAATTAAGAGTTAAGGGATGGAAAAGCATATACCAGGCCAACAAAAAGCAAAAAAAGGCAGGAGTAGCAATATTGATTTCTGATAAAATAGACATTAAGGTGAAAAACATCATAAGAGACAAAGAAGGACATTATATAATGCTAAAAAGGTCAATCAACAAAGACGACATTACAATAATAAATAGTTATGCACTCAATGAAAGTTCTCCAAAATGCATGAAGCAAATATTACCTGAATCAAAAGGGACAAAAGAAAACCCTACAATAGTAGTAGGAGACTTTAGCAGATCACTTTCAAAGAGGGACAGGTTAACTAGGAAAAAAAAACTAAACAAAGATACAGAACAATTCAACAAGACAATCAACCAACTTGACCTCATAGACATATACAGAGGCATTTTACCCAACAAAAATACAATTCACATTCTTCTCCAGTGCACATGGATCTTTCTCCAGAATAGACCATATGTTAAGACACAAAACAAGCCTCAATAAATTCAAAAGCATTGAAATACTACAAAGCATCTTCTCGGACCACAATGCTGTAAAATTAGAAATTAATAACAGGAAGAACAAGGAAAAAACATCAAACATATGGAAGCTGAACAATTCACTGGTCAAAAACTAGTGGGTAATAGAACAGATAAAAACTGAAATAAAAAAATTCCTAGGAACAAATGAAAATGAAGATACATCATACCAAAAGCTATGGGGCACAGCAAAACCAGTACTCAGAGGACAGTTTACAGCAATAAATACATACATCAAAAAAGAGGAAAGAAACAAAATCAACACTCTCACTCATTAACTCCAACAACTAGAAATAGAACAACAAAAGAATCCTACAGCACTAGAAGCAAGGAAATAACAAAGATGAAAGCAGAAATAAATGAAAGAGAAAACAAAACAAAAGAAACAGAAAATCAAAACAAAAAGCTGGTTCTTCAAAAAAGATTAATAAAACTGATAAACCAGTGGCAGATCTAACTAAAGAAAAGGAAGAGAAGATCCACATCACAAGAATTGTAAATGAAAAGGCATCATCACAACAGAACCAACTGAAGAAAAAAGATACTGACAGAATTATTAGGAAAAACTGTACTCCAGAAGATTTGAGAATCCAGAAGAGAGCGAAAAGTTTCTAAAATCACAAGACTTACCTAAACTATCCCACTTAGAGATAGAATACTTGACTAGACCTGTGACAAAAGAAGAAATTGAACAGGTCATAAAAAAACTTCCCACAAAGAAAAGTTCTGGCCCTGTTGGCTTCACTGGAGAATTTTATCAAATATTCAGAGAAGAGTTGACACCTACGCTACTCAAGCTATTCCAGAACACAGATAAAGATGGAATACTCCCAAACTCATTTTATAAAGCAAGCATAACATTAATACCAAAACCAGGAAAAGACACCACTAGAAAGGAAAACTACAGACCAATATCCCTCATGAACATAGATGCAAAGATCTTTAACAAAATCCTAGCCAACAAATCCAACAACATATCAAAAAATTAATACACCCGGACCAACTGGGATTCACATCAGGTTTACAAGGGGGTTCAACATCAGGAAATCAATTAATGTAATCCACCACATAAACAAAACAAAAGAACCATATGATTATATCAATCAATGCAGAAAATGCATTTGATATAATCCAATATCCATTCATGTTCAGAACTCTCAGCAAAATAGGAATAGAAGGGAAATTCCTCAACATAATAAAGGGTATATATGCAAAGCCAATGGCCAACATCATTAATGGAGAAAGACTCAAGGCATCCCCCTTACGAACAGGAACCAGATAGAGATGCCCTCTATCACCACTTCTATTTAACACGGTTTTGGAAGTCCTGGCCAGGACAATAAGGCAAGAAAGAGAAACAAAAGGCACACAAATTGGCAAAGAGGAAAACTATCTCTATTTGCATATGATATGATCCTGTACACAGAAAACCCAAGGGACTCAATTAAAAAAACTACTGGAACTAATAGAGAAATTCAGTAATGTGGCAGGATACAAGGTCAACATACAAAAATCAGTTGGATTCCTCTACACCAACAGAGTCCTCTGATAAAGAGATAAGGGAAACAATACCATTTACAATAGCTACTAAAATGATAAAATATCTAGGAACAAACCTTACCAGAGGCACAAAAGACCTATACAAAGACAACTATAAAACACTGCTACAAGACAATGGTCCTGTAAGTTTATGTGAATGTTCAGAATTCCCAGGTGTATAGTAGAGCTGACAAGGGGCAAGGTTGTAGTCACTGCTTGGTCGCAGTCAGCTACCCAGAGGGACCAAGTAGTTGAACCTGCAGGCTTGGGACCATAGTC
>NW_006921662.1:1485603-1486940 GCF_000298275.1 Orycteropus afer afer
TCAATGACATGAGACAAAGTATATGTGAACTGCTGTATGGAAAGTGAATTTGCTCTGTAAATCTTCACCCAAATCACAATTAAAAAAAAAAAAAAATGCTACAAAAGACAACAAGGACACTACATAAATGGAAAAACCTACCTTGTTCATGGATAGATAAGACTGATTATTGTGAAAATGTCAATACTACCCAGCGCAGTCTATACATTTAACGCAATCCCAATCCAGAGTCGAACAAAATTTTTTAAGGACATGGAAAAACCAATTATTAATTTCATATGGAAAAGAAAGAGACCTCGGATAAGCAGAGCACTCCTCAAGAAGAAAAACAAAGTGGGAGGTCTCACATTCCCGGATCTTAAGAACTACGATACAGCCACAATAGTCAAAACAGCATGGTATTGGTACAATGATAGACAGACAGACCAATGGAACAGAATAGAAAGTCTAGATATAGACCCACCCATCATGGACAAATGATCTTTGACAAAAGTCCAAAACCCATTAAATGGGGAAGAGACACCTTCTTTAACAAATGGTGGTGGCAAAACTGGATATCCACCTGCAGAAAAATGAAACAGGAACCATACCTCACAACATACACAAAAACAAGCTCAAGCTGCATCAAAGACTTAAAATGTAAAACCCAAAACTATAAAATTCATCAAAGAAAAAACAGGGGCAAATCTGGGAGCCTTAATTTACGGCATAAATAGACTATAAAACATAACCCAGAACACGCAGGGGGTACAAGAGAAACTAGATGACTGGGACCTTTTAAAAATTAAATTCTTATGCACATCGAAAGACTTCATCAAAAGGGTAAAAAAGAGAACCTACAGACTGGGATATAATATTTGCCTATGACATATCTGATAAAAGACTTATTTCCAAAATCTATAGAAAACTCCAACACCTCAACACCAAAAAGACAAATAACCCAATTCACAAATGGGCAAAAGACTTGAACACTTCAGCAAAGAAGATATACAGGCCGCCAACAAACCCATGAGAAATTGCTCACGATCATTAATGATTAGAGAGATGCAAATCAAAACAACAATGAGATATCATTCATCCCTACAGTAATAGTAAAGTTCAACACGTCAGAAAATAACAAATGCTGGAAAGGTTGCAGAGAGATTGCAACTCTTGTGCACCGGTGGGACTGTAAAATGGTACAGCTATTGTGGCAAATGGTTTCGTGTTTCCCTAAAAAAAAATAAAAACATTTTTTAGGGGCAAGATGGCGGACTAGGCAGAAGGATTGCACAGACCCTCTTCAACAAAGAAAAGGGAAACCAATTAACACAGACACAGAAGATAATCTTGGACCC
>NW_006921662.1:1491280-1494858 GCF_000298275.1 Orycteropus afer afer
TGCTGCATTGTAAATTTTGGTCAATGACATGAGACAAAGTATATGTGAACTGCTGTATGAAAAGTGAATTTACTCTGTAAATCTTCACCCAAATTCTAATAAAAAATAAATAAATAAATTTAAAAAAAAAAAATGAAAACAGAAGTACCATGTGACCCAGCAATTCCATTATTAGGAATATATCCTAAAGATGTGAGAGCGTACGGATAGACATATGTACACCTATGTTTATCGTAGCACAATTCACTATAGCAAAGAGATGGAAACAACCTAAATGCCCATAAATGGATAAGTGGATAACCAAATTATGGTACATGCACACAACAGAATACTACGCTACATTAAAGAACAATGAGGGATATGCGAATCATCTCACAATGTGAATGAACCTGGAGGACATTATACTGGATGAAATAGGTCAATCACAGAAAGACAATTACTGTATGAGCCCATTACTGTAAAAAGACAAAAAGGGTTTGCATGGGACACGGAACTCACTTTGTAGGTTACCAGAACAGGGAGGGAAAGGGAGAGATTAATTTGGGGCTAGTTGGGGTCCACATGCTAATGTGGGTAAGGAGAGGGACACACAGAAAGGAACTCTGACCACCATGATAACATTAGGAAATGGGAGGACACTGAATTGTGCACTTAAGAGATAGACTACAGATGCTAATACCAATCATAGTGTCCACAATACTGCATTACCATTAACACCAAACACCAGGCTACAGATAAACACACAAACACCTGAGAGGATCAGATGGGGGTCAGTGAACAGGAGTATACTCTAGACCAAGGAGAGATTCACCTGAGGCTAATCTTGCAGACACCAGTGATACAAAATACCTGCAATCCTTACAGAAACAATAGCAGACAGACACAGAGTAATCTGTCACAGACACCAAGACACTATGGGAGAAACAGCCAATAGATGTACTGGCTCAGGACCATAGTGCTGGGGGACACCAGACTTAACTGGCACAACGAAATACATAAAAGCCTTGTTCCGCATCCTACATTGGTGAGTAGCAACTAGGGTCTTAAAAGCTTTCAAGCGGCCATCTATGATGCAGCTAACGGTCTCCTAGCATTGGAAGTGAAGAAGAATAATGAAAAAAAAAAAAGGGCATTTGGAAGCAATCAGCCATAGGACACGATGGCCCCTGAGACCAGAAGAACTAGATGATGCCTGGCTACCAATGCCAACCACCCAGGAAAGGATCAAATCTGGAGATCCTGGATAGAGTGGGAGAAAAAACAAAATCCAAAAACTCAATAATGACCAGAATTACTGGTGAAAGGAAGTCTAATGAGACTCCCAATACTATGGCCCTGAGATACATTCTGCACCTGGAATAAAACTCACCCCCAGGGGCTGGTTCTCAGCCCAATAGTTAACAAGATGTACACGCAGACCACTCAACCCCGGATGCCGCATCCACATACTCTATGGTAATACATCCTGTAGAGCAATGGACCACAGGGCACCAGAGGACCAACATTCAGGTTGAGGAAATGCAGGACAAACAGGAGTGCATAAATATGAGAGGCACAGGTGGAGGGTTACAGGGTAGGGAGGGGAGGAGACTGGGTTAGGGTTGGACACAGTAAATGGGGAGTGAAACTAAATGTACACATAATGTTGAATGTAAAACAAGCTTTTAAAATAAAAAAAATAAAGTATGAGTTTTGGAAAATTAAGTTAGCAAATTCTTTGAACTTAAATAAAACTTTAAATATATTTCTTAATTGAAAATTAACATTTACCAAAATATCTATTCATCATTTAATATATTATTTTCATATTTTACTTTCACTATGTATATCTATAAATTGAAAAGAATATTCATATTTGACAGTCCTATTAAAAATATCATAAAAAATACGCTTGTTATTGTTGCTGTTAGGTGCCATCAAGTAGTTTCTGACTCACAGCAACCCCAAGCACAGCAGAACGAAACACTGCCCGATCCCATATCAGCTCTACAATCCCTGCTATACTTGAGCCCACTGTCGCAGCAACCATGTCAATCCAAAAATACACTTACATATATTTTAATACATGATATTTTCACCTCACTTCTTGCAGAAAGCAATCTGGAAATGCTACTACAAATATAGAATATTGAATACAACCTATGTTATAAAACACTTCAAAATAAACTATTCATATAAAATCTAAATTACAAGACATTAGGAAAATAAGTAAATTGCATGTATTTGTCTACACACATAATATTGAAGTGGCAAAGTGTAAGAAAAAGGAAAGAAAGAAAAAGACAAACAGGTATGAAGGACAGAGATGAAGAATAACGCTTACTGTAAATTTTGCATTATAATTTGAGTACACAACTGGGCTCTGTACAAATGTTACAGGTATTTCCAGTAGAAAGAAACAAGAAATTTTAACACAGACATTCCAAAGAGAAAATTTGCTATTAAAAAACTGAAATAGAAAGATGAATTTTAGATTATTATATACATTCCTACTGAGAATAAAAGTCTTTGATATCCTTATTTAGAACGTAAATCTTTACACTCCATAGGTAGAAACAGTACCATGGGAAAGGCACAGACCCTGGCTCCTGGCACCTGGATATGAATCCTGGACCTTTAAAGAGCAGGCTACATGACCTTGGCCAGTAATCGTCCTGTGCCTCAAATCTTCCTTCTCTGAAAAATTAGGATAATAATAGCATTTACAGAGGATTGTTCTATGAATTAGTGAATTAATACACAAAACACAACACCATCACGTTACAAGGTAACAATTAATATTAGCTGTTATTTTCCCATGTAATCTAAGTTGTAAATGTGTTCTTTTGAGTAGCTGAAAGTAAAATTTCAATGAAGGAAAAGTCAATTAAAATTTTTAAAAAATCATCAATGGGAAGAACAATTTTCAAATGAAAGGTTAGTTTTCCTTTGTCCTACAAAATACATGTAAAATTATTCTTCAAGCCAAAGCTAATGTAAAAGGATAGCAATGAAGCTATAACCAAAACCAAAACCAACTCACTGCCATTAAGTCAACTCCAACTCATAGTGACCCCTCCTTGGGTTTCCAAGGTGGTATCTCTACAGAAATAGATTGCCCAACCTTCCTTCCGAAGAGTGGCTGGTGGGTTTGAACTGCCAGCCTTCTGGTTAGTAGTCAAATGCCTTAGGCACTATGCCACCAGAGCTCCTAATTAAGCCATGCACTTTTAAAAAACAATAAATCCTATATATATCAAGGAAATGAGAAAGAATCCAATATATTTCACAGGAACTTAGAGGAAAACTCTTAACTTTTTTTCTACGTAATAAAGATAAATTCACTAATCACTAGATATGTTATTGCTGGGTGTCAATAGATTTGGACTCATAGCAATCCCAAGCCACTGTGACCTTTTAGAAGCAGATCACCAGACTTGTCTTCTGAGGCACCTCTGGGTGGCTATGAACTGCCAACTTTTCAGTTACCAGCCAAGCACTTACCAGTTGTGCCACTGTTGTTGTTGTTGTTGTTATGTGCCGTCGAGTCGGCCCCGACTCATAGCGACCCCTCCTTGGGTTTCCGAGGCAGTATCACT
>NW_006921662.1:1494958-1498420 GCF_000298275.1 Orycteropus afer afer
TTCCTTCCGAGGAGTGGCTGGTGGGTTTGAACTGCCAGCCGTCTGGTTAGCAGGCAAGTGTCTTAGCCACTATGCTACCAGAGCTCCCAGTTGTGCCACTAGGGCTCTTTTTATTAGATATATGTATATACTACTGAATTTAACAAACAAGTAATACATATATTATATAAAAGTCCTTAAAAATTAATTACATTTCACTTATCACACAAAGAAAAATGAAGCAAGAAAACCAAGGTATTTTTCTTAATGTTGGGAGAAAAGTGCCAATCATAGATAGACAAGAAAATGTATGATCAAAATTAATTAGGTATTTAAGTATGGACTACACAGATAATGATCTATGCAGTTTTTTTTACATGCATGTAGTGCAAAAACTCAGTTTATGTTTGGTCAACTTCCATGTGACCTTGATTAAGCTAAGGATTTAATCTCTCTGTACCTGAGTTAACACTTAATGGGTTTTTTGTCAGAAGTAAGTTCATAACCAACATTTAGAACATGCAGCACATAGTAAGCACTAATAAATATTAGACATTATCTTCATTATTATTAGGAGTCCCTGGAGGTGCAGTGGTTAAGCATTCAGCTGCTAACCAAAAGGTTGGTGGTTTGAATCTACCAGCTCCTCCATAGGAGAAAAATTTATAGCCTTGGAAACCCTTCGGGGCAGTTCTTTTTCATGAGTTGGAATCAATTTTGGTGTTTTTTGAGAGGAGGGATTCAGTTAAGCACTCAACTACTAGTCAAACGGTGGCAGTCTGAACTCTGTACACATAGGGCAGTCATGAGTTGAAGACAACCCAACAGCAACTAACATCATCACTATTATTATTATTACATGTATTACTAATCACAGTATGGAAATATAGGTATACCAAAAATATAAATGAGTACACTTGATTTATGAATAGCCATTACAACAGATCAAACTGGAGTTTCAGCTGAGAACAGTAGAAAGATTTCAATTTTCCCCCCATCACTGATAAAATTGCCTAGCATCTCAGTTTTCTCTCTGCTACGGCTAGGTCACACTCTCCACATACACATGTATGTACATACCCCTCACCACCACCACTTCCCCCAGTATTAGATGAGATCTAATACCAAGACCTTATCGGGGGAAATGTGGTTTTGTGTGCCCCAAGATGCAACCTGGAATAAATATTCAGAGACATCACAAACGATCAGTACTCAAATCAAACAACCAAACCCACTGCCAGAGTCAATTCTAACTCATAATGACCCTAAAGGCTACAGTAGAACTGTGTCATAGGGTTACCAACGTTATAAATAAATCTTTATGGAAGTAGACTGCCACATCTCTCTTCCACGATGCCGCTGGTGGGTTTGAACCACGACCTTCTGACTGACAGCTGAATGTGTTAACCATCACACCACCAACTCTCCTAAATAACCAGTAAGTTCTGTAACAAAAGAGTTGAACTACATTACAGTTTAAGATCAGGTTTTTACAAACTAACAAGCACCAGTGTTCATTAAATCAATTACCTGCGACACAACTGAATTGTGACCAGAGTTAGAAAATAGAAAAAAAGAATAAAGTAGAAAATAACACAGGGCATTCACTTAAGTTTCATTAAATTTCTCCTTCAATTTATATATATTCACATATATATGTAAATATGTGTATTGTATAATTTATAATGTTTTTCTGACTTTGAATTGTCTCAAAAAAAAAAGCTAGAAAAATACTGATTTAGACTATTTTTTGTGGGTTATAACTGCAGCACGAAGTTAACAGTCTAGAAAACCCCGGGGCAGTGTTTGTCACGTGAGGTCTCTATGAGCTGAAACTGAGCATCTAACAACTGCTGTGACAAAATTTCTTTGGGAAACTGTTTTCTAAGTTGATTTTACTCTTTCTCTGTTATAATAATCTGTCATGATTTATATTGGATTCCTTAACATCTGTTAAACAGCAGTGAGATATGAACTGAAGAATCCAAACATTAGTATATACTAGTGTCCCAGAATTTTAATTTTGTAAAGATAGAGGCCATTGTATGAACCCTTTGTATTTACCTTTCAAAAAAAAGTTTAGATTGGGAAAGTTTTCACATTTCATTTTTTCAACATCTGCTTTTTCAATTATGTAACCAACAGACCCAAGCTTAAAAAATTTACATAACTTAAAAAAGTATGTTGTTGTTGTTTTAACTACCTATAAATTATTTTACCCCGGGGCAGATTTTTTTAACTGGTGATTTGACTATATGTGTTTAGCACATATTCTCAAGCTCAAAAGATAATTAATCAATTTTCTAATTTTAAACCTCTTCATTTTTATTCCCAAGTGAAAAGGAAAAGCACCTAAATTTAAAAAAAATTAAAAGTATAAGAAATCTTGTTCACCAAATCTTTTATTTCCTATGAAAGTGTCTTTGCTGGAAAGATGTTAAATTAACAATTAACAGTGTTTTCTCTATATTTAAAGTCAAGAATTTCTTCCCTATTTACATGTAGTTGAACATTAAAACCATCAAAATGGCAATTAAAAACTAAAACCATTTGGACTATTAAACTTTAATTTTTCCTACACACCAGTATACTTAAAAAGATCTAACTGAGAAAAAGATAAGGAAGTTTGGGAATTTAAACTGAAATGGCCAAAATTAGAGAAACTAAATAACTTTTAAAGACCATTTAAAATAAATTCAGCAAGCTCATAATGAAAATACAGAAATTTATCATTATGATGATATTAAGAATGTCTAAAGTGAAGGAAGTTTTCTTTTTTAAGATATTAATTCAAATTTAATGCAAATAGGCTTTGCAGGGCCTCCACTGATTTACATTTCTGAATGAGAACAGAAGAAACACTACTTCTGTGAAAACTCTGGGCCTAGAAGACCCAAGTAGATCTCAAGGATATAGAGAGTAAAAAGTACAATCCCCAAAAAAGTCAGTAGCTGGAGGAGCAGGGTGGAGGGGTGGAAGAACTTAGCGTAAGCACATTCTGAATCTACATCTGTTTCTTTTTTGGAGGAGGAAGGTAGAGAAGATTCAATAATAATGTATAAGTCAAAATTTCCACTTCAAACCTATTAAATAAAGTATCACCTAAAATATAAATATATATACACACACACACAGTATTCCTTCACAGAATATTAAACTACTCTCAATCATCTTCATCAACAGAAAACAAACTTTATGAAGAAATTTTATTCAGTATTTTTCTGACCTGAATCTCAAATGACTATGTCCCAATCATAATCAGGAGGTACAAACAAAACAAAACATATTTTCACATTAACCAACTTGACCTTGTGTTTCAGAACTTAATCTCCCATATGAGTAATTAAAAATTACCATCAGATTATTTCAAAGTTATTACAAAGACCATCATCATCAAATTAGTTCATTGTATATGATTCTACTAAATCCTAAAATTAGGAGCTCTGGTAGCATAGTGGCTAAGACACTTGCCTGCTAACCAGA
>NW_006921662.1:1498520-1527010 GCF_000298275.1 Orycteropus afer afer
CACTCCTCGGAAGGAAGGTTGGGCAATCCTACTTCCGTAGTGATACTGCCTCGGAAACCCAAGGAGGGGTCGCTATGAGTTGGGGCCGACTCGACGGCACATAACAACAAATCCTAAAATTAGTCATATAAAACCAAAAACCAAACCAAACCAAACCAAAACCCACTGCCATCAAGACAATCCCAAATAATAGTGACCCTTAACACACAGTAGAACTGCTCCATATACTTTCCAAGAAATGTATACCTTTAGGAAGCAGACTGTGGAATAACAGTTAGAGGGTTTGAACTTACATTTCAGTTAGTGATTAGCAGGCTAGAATTTTAATCACTACACCACCAAACCAGAAACCACCAGGGCTCCTCAAAGAATACTTATAAATATTACCCTTAAAGTATAGAATTTTGCCATTGCTATAACTCTTCTCTATTAAGAACCAAGTGAAATCTCTATCAGGATAGCATTTCTTTCAATGTTCATTAACATTGAGTCACATTTTTTAACAAAAAAAGTAGAAAACAGTCTCTACTTCTATGAATTTAATCCAAGGAAAGATTTTAGCTCTCTGTACGAACAATAAAAAAGATAAATTCTGTGAAAAGTCTCATCCAAATTTTCTCTCTCACCCCATCTGTCATTTCCCTATTTTTGCCTTTTCACCTACTAGGTTTCTGGTAAAAGGGGAAAGGTTAAAGAACTATTATTTGCATGAGAATAATCTTAGAAGAAGACAGCTGGTAGCCTAAGGAAAAATATAACTAGATCAGGAACCTCACTCCAAGCAATTATTAAATACGTCAGAAAGAATAAAAGATCCAAAGTAATGGAATCAAATTAGTAGAATACATATTGTGGAGTTTAGTGATTCCAACAGAAGGCCTCACACTTACTCATTCTCGCTCATAAATCAACTCTGAGGCAGCAAAGTTAGAAGATTAGAGGGATGCCTAACAGATCTTTTTCAAGTTAGAAACTCAAGTAAGACCCCAAACCTTTCAATTTATTTCAATAAAATGCTTGATGAAAGCTTATTATTTGAAATAACCTGAGGTATTACAAAGGATACAAATCAAGAGTAAAATACATAACTTTTAGACTAATAATTTAATGAGAAAGATAAAACAACCAAAATCCTAGACAGACATTTTAAATTCTACAAAAGGAACACAAGTAATATAAGGATCACTGGAACTACTTTTGGAAGAGAAGTAGGACTTCTGATAGAGATAATCCCAAAACAAAACCCACTGCCATTATGTCTAATTCCTACTCACAGTGATTCTATGGTACAGAGTGGAACTGCCCCATAGGGTTGCAAGGCTATAAATATTTATGGAAGTAGACTGCAACATTATTCTTGAGTGGAATAACAAGTGGGTTCAAACCACTGATCTTCTGGTTAGCAGTGAGAGCTTAAGCACTGCACCAACAGGGCTCCTTTCTGATAGAGGAAAGGAAGGGCATTTAAAACGTGTGTATCTTCTTCTATATATCTTCTCATTCTCCAATTACCAGTCTGATTAGTCTCCATTTTTTAACTCTCTTACCTACCCTTGTCCCCCATGCTTTCCCTAATGTTACTTATACTTCTACACAAGCCCTCATTATTCTTTTGTCCCTTTGCTAGCCTACTTTTGTACCCCTGGCTCTTCTCTCATCTGTTTTTAATTTCCTTCTCCACACTGAAGCCAGAATGATCTTTCTAAAACTCACACTGGCTGTCATTTTCTTTGTCAAATTTTCTCAACAGTTTCCATTACTTATTCAATAAAACCTAAACACCTCGGATAGCATAACACATATTCAAATTTTGACTTCTGCTTACCCTGTCAATCCCTCATTTCTATCATTTTCATTATGCCTCTTTCCTCTTAAAACTACTCAGAATTTCCAAAATACAACATACATTAATGATTTTGCACTTATTAGTCCTACCTTGTAAATGCCTCCTCATTCTTTAGGTCTCAGCTGAACTATCACTTGTTCTGTGAATCCTTTTCCTGATTCCCTAGTACTCTCTACTTACCCTGATAAGATGATCTTCATTGTAATGATTGTGTTTTTCTCAGATTCTTGATGACGGGAATGTGTCATTTCATATTTGTTTAGGAGTATTTGGCAGATTAGAGATACTCAATAAATATGTTAAATTAGTGAGGAGAGCAGCCAGCATTCCCAAAACATCTAAATTTCACACAGTATTTAACTATTCCATTTATTCCTCATCATAACCCCATGAGAAGATGCTATTAGCATTAAGTCATTTCACTGATGAGGAAACAACTCACTGATGAGGTTAAGCAACTCATCCAAGACCAAGATTTTTAAACCTAGGCAGTCTGACACTACAGTTCATGCTTTTTTTTAACCAGTATTAAGTGTGAGATACATACATACACACACACACAATGGAGATGAGGAAAAGTAAGCATATCCAATGTGGCTATGAAGAGGGAGTGGATAAAAAAAGAATATAATGTAAAATACAGTCAGAAAGGTAAGCTGGGAATAAGCCTGTATCGTGATCTTTTGATTTCCACTGCTATCTAGCCTGGCCTTAGTTGAAAAAGCCATAAAACTCTTTCCTCTTAGTACAGTAAATCCTTAATCTTGAGCAATGTTTTCCAAATTGTATGCAAAGAACTCTACAGTTTTCTAGAAAATTAAAATACTGTAAAAAAGAATCTTGTAAAATGATTTGAGGAACTGCTAGCTTAAGCAAAACCAACAGGTTTCTTTACTAAAGAAGTTGGCAGAGTTAATAGACGTGAGTCATGGTATGTAGTTTTCTCAATCTTACTAGAATGTAGAACTCTCTTGTAAAGTAGCTCACAGGCCTCCTGTTCAATGGGACTATTTGAGATCTATATGCTAGACCTACAGTGTCATTTACGAATAAATCTGTGAATGCCTGCTTACTCATCTCCATGTCAAATCAGGTCAACTTAAGGCAGAATACAGGAAGCATGTGCTGAGAGTATAAAGTCTAAGAAGTAAGATGTATTGGAAAGATGCAATGTTCTCTGGTACCTCAGCCCAAAATAGTTACTCTGTACTCCTCATAATACTTGTATATAGCACTACAACAACACTTATCTAATCTACTTCAACAAGTATGTTTCCCCTTCCAATTGATTCCGTTACTCCAGGAAAGAGACTTTATTATGTTTGTCAGAGACCCAAACAAAAAGCAGTAAATTAACTGTATTGTTAAAGGGCATTCTGATTCAGGGAGAAAAATACTCAAAAGCTGCAACAAAAAAGCGAAAGAGGTTTTCCAATATTATGCCATAGCATATACCACAGTATACTTCAAAACAAATGATTACCAATAGCTTATAAAACCAATATACCAATAACATGAGTAACTCAACATTGAAAGACACCTTGTTGTTACGTGCCACTGAGTCGGACCCAACTCATAGCGACCCCTCCTTGGGTTGCGGAGGCAGTATCACTACCGAAGTACACTGCTCAACCTTCCTTCCAAGGAGTGGCTGGTGGATTTGAACCGCCAGCCTTCTGGTTAGCAGTCAAGTGCCTTAAGCACGATGTTATCTGCACTGATATGCCCTTTTATATGCATATATTTATATAGATACATATTTCACAATGTGATAACTTCAATTTACTTTGAAATAGCTTAACTGATGCAATTAAAAAGTTCACATTAAAATATTTCATATAAGACACCTCTAAAATTATTTTACTAGCAAATATTAGGTATCTTCTAATATTTTAAACATTTTCTAAACAGTGCTTGATACTGAGAAACTAACTGCATTTATAACTCATGATTATCATGACCATCAATGGGAAATAGCATACAAATTATTAAATCACAATATAATCTAATTCAACTTTCTATGATCCAAAAATAGTACTTATCTCTGAAATTAAGTTAGCAAATAAATCAAAGCTGAGAATACATAATTACTGATACTCTGGCATCTTTCATACCAAATACATGAATTACTAATCTGTCACCAACCATTGGGAAATGAGGAAAAGAAAAATAAAATTTGATATAGGCTACTATATGTATTTAATTCCTGAATCACAATGAATCTAAAACATTCATTGTGATAAAATATGTACTGGGAATCAAGTATCCTTCTTAGCTTAGAATTTTTTAAAAAAGTTACTTTCAAAGTTTAGTGTTTAACTATTTAAACTATCACCTTCAAAATTCAATGAAAAATGAGTCGTTAGAGACAGAAAACAAATTTTCTTTTCTTACCTATTCGGTCAAATGTTTTATCACACTTAGGACATTGCAATATTTTTTTGTTACTGTTCTGAATGATTACTGGAGTTAACCCCTCACGAACATTTTGGACAGAATCACCAGCCTCAGGTTCCTCTTCTGCATCATTCTGATCTTTTTCGCTTTGTTCTTCAATGTCAGAATATTCATCTGACATTTCCTCCTCTAGTCCATCTTCCTCAGCATTATATTCACTTCCAGGATCCTCAGAATCATTTCTAATTGACTTATCCTGATCAAAATTCTCTTGATTCAAATTGTCAGACCCATCACCACTCTCGCGTTCATCATCACTGGTATCATCAAACTTAACAGGGCACTTGCGATTCCTTTTTGATCTTCTTGTAGAAAAACTTCTCTCTAGCATTTTTAACCCATGTTTTTTCCCCAATAAAAGGGATCTATGAGTCTTTGCCAAATGGTTCTCCAAGGACTTTTTATAACAAAAATGTCTACTACAAAATTTGCACTGATGATTAGATAGTCTTCCAGTTAATTCATTTAACGTTTCTTCTGGTGATGACTTTTCAGTTAATTCAGACTGAAAACTGGAAACATTTTCATTATTTAGCAGCTTAACTGCATCTATAATGTCCAGAAATTTTGCAGCCTCCAAAACAAGGGGTATTTCATATTTGTACACAAAAAATTCTGATGTATATAGAAATTCAAGCAAATGCTGAAAAACTGAATGTGTTACGTGATCCAGAGTGACAACATCCGTGCTTGGATTTTTGCTCAAACACGCGTGAAAATAACTACTGCCAACAGCAACGACTACTTTATGTGCACTAAACTCTTTTCCTTCTACAATGATAAGTAAATCACAGAAAGATGGTTGTTTCTGCCTGTCATCATTTAAATATTTCAGTAAATTCTTATTATACTGCAAGGAACTCAAAAGCTTTCTCTGATCAGGAGAGGGAGGAAGGTCCTGGCAACAGTGAAGAGCTTCAGGAGTTGGTCTTTCTGTAGGAGCATAAGTTACTTGCTCACAGTCCACTGTACCATTTCCTTCTGAAGAATCTTTATGATAGCCCAGATGGATCTTCTCGTCAAGATTTGAAGTAACCTTTCTCCTTTTCTTCATTGCAGTACACCAATTTCAGAACAAGAAACTTCATAAGTGTCTTCAGTGATTTATAAATAAAAACTAGATTGTCTTGGTTAACAGCTTCTGGAGGGGCGTGCCCATGGGTTTCATGGTCTGCAAAAGAGCAAGAGCCACATAAAATATCCCCATGGCAAAGTAATCCTATACCATTCGATTCCATTTGTCAACGATTCCTTTCTAAATTATATTATGATAAAGTCGCAGTTCATACTCATATGCGTGGCTAAAATCTTAGAGCGGACAACAAGGAGGGCCGGGTTAGCAAAGGCAACCAACAAAAGAATAATTTTTAAGGAAGCCGGGGCACACCTTTCGGGCCTGATTTACAAAGAGGGTGGAAATAACTGGGCAGTAAAGAGAAGGAGCCCTCCAAGAGCGTTGGCGGTGCAGGTTGAGGGGGGCTGCAGTAGTGGTTTAGGGGCGCTGAGACAGTGACAATAAGACCGTCGCGGCCGCGAAATCCGAGTCTCTCCATTATCAGGCTTCCCTAGGCTGAGCAAGGGACAGCTCTTGAGGGACAGTAAGCGTTCCTCTGCCAAAACCACTCGGCGGGAGACAACCCCAGGAGGGGCGCAGAGCACGAGTGGGGTCAACCGGAGGGACGACTAAAGGAAACAGAAGAGCCTCGCCAGGCCCTGGCCAGGCGGAGAATGCGCTCGCCAAAGGTGAACCCGCTACCCTTCCCGCCCCAGTTTCCCTGGGCACACGCCCCACAGATCCATTACCGGGAACCCAGGGCTCCCCCGCTGGCTCCCAGACGCCGAGCTCCACTCTGGGCGCGCTTGCTCCAGCGCCTACCCACTTCCGGGTTCAGCCCCCCACCTCACCCCCTCCCCTTCGCTCCTTCCCCTCCCAGCGCCTCTCCGCCACCACAGCCGGAGAACACGTCAACTGCGCGCGCAGCCTCCAAGTGCCTGGTGCGACCGGCGCGCATGTGCCTGCATCCTCCTTTACGCATGCTCTGTAGGTTCTTCTAGTCCCCTAGAGGCCGTAGTTGCCATCCAGCCAGTTATTCCGGGTTTTTGCGGTGGTTTTTTGGCCTGTTGTATTCAAGTAGGAGTTGCTTTGCTGCGAGAGGGGAATGAAAGAGAGGACGACTGATGATGAGTTTTGGAGCAACGTGAAGAATCGCAAGAATAGCGTTAGCTCAGAATAGATTTTATCTTTTTTGATGTATTTAACAGTTTGCACTCAACCACACAACACGGCTCCCACCCCCCGCCCCTGCCTGGATTTGGATCCCCCAAACACACCTGGTATCCATCAAAGAACCGGTCTTGACGTCACTTATTTTTCTGATTTAAATGGCTAACAGTTTTTTTTCAAACTTGTTTTTGTACACAAAAAAAATGTACATAAGTGTTAAGTGTGCAGCTAGTTGGAAAGGAAGAGAAGCCAAAAGAAAAGAAAATCCACAAGGACGACTTTTGAATCCAGTGCCTGAGATTTTGAATTTCTAGCAGTCGCAGGTGATGTTGGTACTGACGGCCTGAAGACCACATTTGAGTAGCAAGATCCTAAATGGTGTGGTTTTCCAGACACACAGGAAATAAGACAAAGGCTGAGACCAAATAGGATGAGTGATCAGATTCCAGACTCCAACCTCAGCCCCCAACCCTCACACATACAGTTGGAAACCTGAAAAAAAATTACTAGGAGAACAAAAAAATCAATGGAAGAACCAGGAAGAAGAAGAAAAGGGAACTCCTATAGAGCGGGAGACTTGGGAAAGTATGCCTGTCACAAATTGCCTCAAGAAGAAAAAAGTCTTCCATGAGAATGCATAACAAATATTGACACTCATCTGCATTCTTACAAGGATTCATATCACCTGATGATTGCCGCAGCAAAATATAACCACACTGGGAAAATAGAATGAACTGTAAAAACAGTATCTGCAGTCTTTGAATCAGAAAAAACAGCAGATAATTGGAATGATCAGAATCTGAATATAAGCATATTTAACATATTTAAAGAAATTAAAGGAGAAATTGAAAGGAAAATGAAGAAAACAAGAAATTACCAAAAATAACTAGATTTTAAAAATGAAAGAGCTGCATAGAATATATTTAGAAATAGTTATATGTATCCATGTATATAAACAGAAAGCAGAACAGAATGTTAGATAAATCCAAAGAATAGAGATAGAAAAAAATAATAATAAAATAGAGAAATATACAATAACAATAAACGGCAATGCAAATTTGGGGTATTTTAGAATACATACTTATAGAGATTTTACTCAATCTGTTGTTGTTATGTGCCATCAAGTCAGATCGACTCATAGCGACCCCTCCTTGGGTTTCCGAGGCAGTATCACTACGGAAGTAGATTGCCCAACCTTCCTTCCGAGGAGTGGCTGGTGGGTTTGAACTGCCAGCCTTCTGGTTAGCAGTCAAGTGCCTTAGGCACTATGCTACCAGAGCTCCTATCTTACTCAATCTAGGAAGATTGAATATTAAACAATGCACATATAAATTATTAAGAGTTTTTTTCTTAATTGTGTAAATCCTGTTTTTTTCTTAATTGTGTAAATCCTGTTAGACATGTAATGTTGTTGTTGTTAGGTGCCATCAAGTGATCTTCGACTCATAGCGACCCTATGCACAGCAGAACAAAACACTGTCTGGTCTTACACCAGCTCTGTGATCCCTGCTATACTTGACCCATAGCCGCAGCCACCATGTCAATCCATCTTGTTGAGGGCCTTCCTCTATTTTGTCGACCCTCCACCTTACCAAGCATGACATCCTTCTCCAGGGAATGATCCCTTCTGATAACATGACAAAAGTAGGTGAGATGAAGTCTGGCCATTCTCGCTTCCAAGGAGCATTTTGGCTACACTTCCTCCGGGACATATTTGTTAGTTCTTTTAGCAGTCCATGGTACTTTCAGCATTCTTCGCCAGCACCACAAGTGAAAAGCATCAATTCTTTGGTCTTCCTTATTCATTGTTCAGCTCTCACATGCTTATGAGGCGATTGAAAATATCATGGCTTGTGTCAGGTGAACCTTAGTCCTCAAGGAGACATCTTTGCTCTTCAGCACTTGAAAGAGGTCTTTCGCAGCTGACTAGCCCAGTGCTATACGTCGTCTGATGTCCTGACTGCTGCTTCCATTGGCGTGGCTTGTAGAACCAAGCAATGTGAAGTCTTTGACAACTTCAATCTCTTCTCATTTATCGTGATGCTGCTTATAAGTCCAGTTGTGCAGATTTTTGTTTTCTTTATATTGAAATGTAATCCATACTGCAGACAGTATTCTTCAATTTTCAACAGTAAGTGCTTCAAGTTAACTTCACTTTCAGCAAGCAAAATTGTGTCGTTAGCGTATCACAGGTTGTTAATGATTCTTCCTCCAATCTTGATGCCACGTTCTTCTTCATATAGTCCAACTTCTTGGATTATTTGCTCGGCACATAGATTGAATAAGTGTGGTGAAAGTACACAACCCTGATGCACTCCCTTATTGACTCTAAACCATGCAGTGTCCCCTTGTTCCATTCAAATGACAGCCTCCTGGTCTATGTACAGGTTCCTCATGAGTACAATTAAGTGTTCTGGAATTCCCATTCTTCTCAATGTTATCCACAATTTGTTATGATCCACACAATCAAATGCTTTTGCATAGTCAATAAAGCACAAGTAAACATCTTTCTGTAATTCTTTGCTTTGAGCCAAGATCCATCTGACAGCAGCTATGATATCCCTTGTTCCATCTCCGCTTCTGAATCTGGCTTGCACCTCTGAAAGTTCTCTGTAAATATATTGCTGCAAACGTTTTGAATTATCTTTAGTAAGATTTTACTTGCATGTGATATTAATGATATTGTTTGATAATTTCCACATTCTGTGGGATCACCTTTCTTTGAAATGGGTCCAAATAAGGATCTCTTCCAGTCAGTTGGCCAGGTAGCTGTCTTCCAAATCTCTTGGCATAACCGAGTGAGTGCCTCCAGTGGAGCATCTGTTTGTTGAAACATCTCAATGGATATTCTGTCAATTCCTGGAGCCCTGTTCTTTGGCACTTACTTCAGTTCAACTTCAACTTCTTCTTCAATATCATTGGTTCTTGATCATATGGCACCTCCTGAAATGGATGAAGATTGAACAGTTCTTTTTGATACATTGACTCTGTGTATTCCTTCCATCTTCTTTTGATGCTTCCTGCATCATTCAATATTTTTCCCATAGAATCTGTCAATATTGCGACTCAAGGCTTAAATTTTTTCCTCAGTTCCTTCAGCTTAAGAAATGCTGAGCATGTTCCTCCCTTTTGGTTTTCTAACTCCATGTCTTTGCACATTTCATTATAGTAATTGGCTTTGTCTGCTCGAGCTGTTCTTTGAAATCCTCTGTTCAGCTCTTTTATCTTGTCAGTCCTTCCATTTTCTTGTCTACTCTCCTCTCAAGGGCAATCTTCAGAGTCTCTTCTGTCATCCATTTTGCTCTTTTCTTTTTTTCTTGTCTTTTTAATGATTTCTTGCTTTCTTTTTGGATGATGTTCTTGACATCATCCTATAATTTTTCTGGTTTTTGGTCACTGGTGTTCAACTCATTGAATCTATTCTTTAATTAGTCTCTAAATTCAGGAGGGATATATTCCAGCTCATATTTTGGCTGTTGTGGACTTGTTTTAATTGTCTTCAACTTCAAGTTGAACTTACATATGAGCAGTTGATGGTCTAATCAGCTCCTGGCCTTGTTTTGGCTAAAGATTTGAGCTTTCCATCACCTCATACCACAGATGTAGTGAATCTGATTCTTGTGTATCCCATATGGTGAAGTCCACATGTATAGCCACCGTTTGTGTTGTTGACAAAAGATATTTGCAATAAATAAGTCATTTGTCCTTAAAAATTCTATCATGCAATCTCCAGCATTATTTCTGTCACCACAGCCAAATTTTCCAAATACTAGTGGTTCTTCTTTGTTTCCAACTAGTGATAATTAACACATCTTGATTGCACTTCAGTCAATTTCAGACTACAGAAGTTGATAAAAATCTTCAATTTCCTCATCTTTTGCTTTGGTGGTTGGTGCATAAATTTGAATAATAGTCATATTAACTGGCCTTCCTTATAGATGTATGGATATTATCCTATCACTGACAGCATTGTACTTCAGGACAGATATTGAAATATCCTTTGTGATGATGAATGCCACACAATTCCTCTTCAAATTGTCATTCCCAGCATAGTAGATCATATGGTTGTCTCATTCAAAATGGCCAAAACCAGTCCACTTCAGCTCACTAATGAGCTGGAGTCTAATGACAACTCTTTATTTAGATATGTCTGGTTCAATTAATCTAAAAAGTTCCAAAAACTCTCCATTCAACTGATTGGTGGTTGATCTCAGAGCATATCCTGGAAAATGATTACATTACAGAAGTAGAGCAAGTACAATGTCTGCCACCCCACTGAGAATCATAGCCTAGCCAAGTTGACACATAAAAGTAACCATCACAATTCAATTTTGAATGGGAGTGGTGATAAAGGGCATCCTTATCTGGTACCTGTTCGTAAGTGGAATGCTTCAAATCTCTCTCCATTGAGAATAATGTTGGCCATTGGAAATCCTAGCCAGAGCAGTAAGGCAAGAAACAAAATACTTCACAATTGAACCAATATGCAACACCATGCTAAATGGAGAAAAGATAAACTTGTCAAAGATTTCCTATTATTTGGTTACAGAAACACCACCAATGAAAGCAGCAATGAAGAAAGCAGATGACAAATTGCACTGGGAAAATATGCTGCAAAAGTCCTCTTTCAAGTGCTGAAGAACAAAGATGTCTCTTTAAAGAATGAGGTGTGCCTAACCCAAGCCATGATGTTTTCGATCACCTCATTGCATGTGAAAGCTGGACAATGAATAACAAAGGCCGAAGAAGAGTTGATGCTTTTGAGCTGTGGTGTTGGCAAAGATTACTGAAGATACCATGGACTGCCAGAAGAACTAAGAAATCTGCCCTGGAAGAAGTGCAGCCGGAATGCTCCTTGGAAGAGAGACTTCATCTCACCTACCTTGGTCATGCTGTCAGAAGGAACTATTCCTTCGAGAAGGCTATCATGCTTGGCAAAGTGAGGTCAGTGAAAAAAGCAAAGGCCCTCAATTAGATGGAATGACACAGTGGCCGCAGTGATGGGCTCACATATAGCAAGGATTGTGAGGCTGGTACAGGGCGGGGCAGTGTTTAGTTCTGTTGTACATAGGGTCACTATGAGTCAGAGCCAACTTGATGGTATCTAACACACACACAAAAAAAATGTTGGCAAAGGAGAAGTAAAACTACCTCTGTTTGCAGATTATGTGATCTTGTTGTTGTTGTTGTTAAGTGCCGTCGAGTCATTTCCAACTCATAGCGACCCCATGCACAGCAGAACAAAACACTGCCCGATCCCACGCCAGCCCCACAATCCCTGCTATACTTGAGCCCATCATCACAGCCACCGTGTCAATCCATCTTGTTGGAGGCCTCCCCCTCTTTCGTCGACCCTCCACCCTACCAAGCATGACATCCTTCTCCAGGGAATGGTCCCTTCTGACAACATGACCAAAATAGGTGAGATGAAGTCTAGCCATATATGTGATGGCCAGATCACATATATGTGATCTTATACATAGCAAATTCCAAAGACTCGGTAAGAAAATTGCTGGAAGCAATTGGAAGTTTCAGCAAAGTGGCAGGATACAGGATCAACATACAAAAATCAGTCAGATTCCTTTACACTAATGAAGAGAACTCTGAAAAATAAATCAGGAAAGCAATACCATTTACAATGACCCCCCAAAAGATGAACTACCTATGGATAAATCTAACCAGAGACACAACAGACCTATACAAAGAAAACTATGAAACACTATTACAAGAAATGAAAAGAGATCTACATAAATGAAAGAATATACCATGCTGATGGGTAGATCATGAAAATCTCAATACTACCCAAAGCAATCTACAGATATAATGCAATCCAGGTTCCATCACCTTTCTTTAAAGAGATGGAAAAACTAATCACCAACTTTATATGGAAAGGAAAGAGACCCTGGATAAGCAAAGCACTCCTAAAAAGAAAAACAAAGTAGGAGACCTCACACTCCCCTATCTCAAAACCTACTACACAGCCACAGTAGTTCAAACCACCCATGACACATAGAGCAATGGAACACAATTGAGAACCCAGAAGTAAAACCATCCACATGGACAGCTGATCTTTAACAAAGGTCCCAAACTCATTAAATGGGGAAGAGATAATCTTTTTAATAAATGGTACTGGCAAAACTGGATGTTCATTTGTGGAAAAGTTAAACAAAACCCATATCTCACACCATATACAAAAAAAAAAAAAAAAAAAAAAGAACTTAAATTGGATCAAAGACCTGAGTGTAAAATATAAAATCAAGAAGACCCTCAAAGAAAAAAATAGGGAAGAACTTAGGGACACTAATTCAGGGCAGAAACACACTGTCAAACATAACTAAAAACACACAAGCATCAGAAGGCAAAATAGTTAACTGAGACCTCCTAAAAATGAGCCCCTTTTTGCATATAAAAAAAGTTCACTAAAGGAGTGAAAAGAGAGCCCACAGACTGGAGGGAAAAAAAAAATGGCAATGACATATGTGACAAGAGGCTAATCTCTAAAATATATAGAAAACTTCAAGCTTAACAACAAAGGAACAAATAATCCAGTTAAAAAATGGGCAGAGAAAGTGAACAGACACTTCACTAAAGAAGGTCAGATAGCTAAGAAACACATGAAGGAATGCACACAATCATCAGCCATTTGTTGTTATTGATAGGTGCTGTGGTGTCAGCTCCAACTCATAGCGACCTGTGTACAACAAAATGAAACACTGCCTGGTCCTGTGCCATTCTCACAATCCTTGCTTTGCTGAGCCCATTGCAACCACTACATCAATCCATCTCGTTGAGGGTCTTCCCCATTTTTGCTGACCCTCCACTTTACCAAGCATGATATCCTTCTCCAGGGAATGTTCCCTTCAGACAGTATGACCAAAATACTGCTGTTGGGACTGTAAAAGAGTACAGTCAATTGGAAAATGGTATGACACTTCCTTAAAAAGCTGGAAGTAGAAATATCATATGATCCAGCAATCCCACTGCTAGATATATATCCTAGAGAAATAAAGGCTGTGACATGAACAGATATATGCACACTCATGTTAATCACAGCAATATTCACAATAGCAAAAAAGATGGAAGTACCCCAAATGCTCACCTACAGAGGAATGGATTAACAAACTGTGGTTCACACACACAACGTAATAGTATACAACGTTGAAGAACAATGATCAATCTGTGAAACATCACTAACGTGGATGAATGTCAGAGGACATTATATTGAGTGAAATTAGTCAATTACAAAAAGGACAAATTTTATATGAAATCCTATTGTAAAAAGTCAAGAAAAGGCTTTCACACATACACAAAAAGAAATATTCTTTGATGATTACCAGGGATGGGTGGGGAATAGGGGAAGGGGATAAACCACTAACTAGAGTGTATACACATATTAACTTGGGTGAAAGGGAAGGCAAAAAATAAATAAATAAATTAGCCATCACAGATCCTAACCCCACATGCTTTTAAATCTCACACCTACTTTTCTCTCAGTGTTCCAGCCAAAATGGCCATCTTTTGCTTCCTGCATATTATCTCTTTTCATAAGGTCTTTGTACATGCTCTTCTCTCTGTCTGTGGCAATCAGCCTCATCCATCTTTTCATACAATATCAGTTCATCTTTTTGGGATGCTTTTTTTGACTTCTCAAATGAGCCTAATAACCCAGTTATATGCTCACATAAAATTATATCAAAAGATATAGCATTTAGTACTGTTGTAATTTTACATGTATTTCTGTGTGGTTGTGATCAATATCTGTTTTTTCCACTAGACAGAAGAGATACTACCCTTTCTTTATTCACCATAGTGACCCTACCATAGTATCAATCATAGAGGTAATTAAATGAATGAAAATAAATAAATAAAATAGGTGAAACAGAGAAATGAATAAAAAGGAAATAGTGAAAGGATTAAAGAATAAAACTAATAAGATGAAAGTGTAGAAAACAGAGCAAAATTTTTACAAAAGATGGACAAAACATTAAGAACTAAGTAAAATAAAACAGACACATTTATTAAAAAATAAATAAGAAATTAGAAGTAGAAATAAACTTATAACCAGAAGGATAAAGGCTTGAACTAGGATGAGAAAGTGCTCAGATGGGTGAGCACAAACCTTCCCTGACTGCTACATGCAGACAGTGTATTTGCTGACAAGACAAGCATACAAGGGAGAAGAGAGCAGGGGCGGTGGCAGAATTAGGCCAAGGTCAGAAGAGGTTTAGGTAACAAAGATAAATATTGTGTTTGTCTTCATGTGAGATAATGATTTGGATTGGCTTTCCAAGGATAGCAAATGTTTGTTTGGCACAGTGAAACATAAAGGGAAATTTTTCTTAGCATAATTCTCTGCAAGGAAGAGACTGATAAGTCCTATGAAGGACAGGTGATGGAAAAAAAAATGGTAATCACAGACTACCAGGCTTTCATTTTGCAGAGAGAGTAGATGTATAAAGTTAAGAATAGAGGAGAATTACTTTGCAAAAATAGGAGAGATCTTTAGAGAGAGAGAAAAGACAAGGGGGGAGGGAATTTTAAAGAGAGATGACAGTTGAAAAAAAGCCCCAGTTCAAGGTCATAACTAGGCTTGGATAGGGTATGATGCCATCAATTGCCTTCAAAAGACAGAGAAAAGAGAGCAAGAGGTCATAGACATAGAGCTGGTATAGTATGTTGTGGAATGTGTTCAGTTTGGGAGCCATATACATTTGTGTTCAAAACATACCACTTATCACATTCTATAAGTATTAGCTTTATTAGCTTCTCAGAGTAGAGTGAAAAACATAGAGATGTGCTGAGTGTTTCAGTTCTTCCTGAAAATAAAGTAATGTAACTAACAGTTATTCAGACTTTTTTTCATGTGGGAAACAAAATACATTTCTGAAGCAGAATGAAACATTTGCCTGATAACTTTTTTTTTTTTACTTTTATTGTGGTGGAAACATACACAACAAGACATTCGCCAACATAAAAGCTTCCACATTTACAGCTCAGGAACATCGACGACATTTTTTCTGTTGTGTCACCATTGTTACTATCCTTTTCCAAAATAGTCCAGCACCATTAGCATAAACTCAACTCAATGCCCACCAAACAAAAGCTTTCTCTTTCCCCTTCCCTCCTACTCCTGGTAACAATTAATAATCTTTGGTATATACATAATTTTTTTTCAACCTATCTGAGAATTTTCCCTCCCCTCCCCACTCCTTCTCTCCCATCCCTAGTAACCATAAACAACAAAAAAAGACTCCTTCCATGTATAAACCTTACCTTGACTTTTTAAAAATAGTGGACTAATAAAATATTTGTTCTTCTGATTGGCTTATTTCACTCAGCATAAAGTTCTCCAAATTCATCCACATTATGTAGTGTTTTGCAGATTCTATATTATTCTTAAGGGCTGCATAGTATTCCATTGTGTGTATGTAACAGTTTGTTCAACCATTTCTTGGCTGATGGGCACTTAGGGTGTTTTCACCTCTTTGCTAGTGTGAATAGTGCTGTGATGAACATACATGTGCATATATCTATTCGTGTCCTCCCTCACACTTCTTTAGGATCTATACCTAGTAACAGAGTTGTTGAATCAAATGGTATTTCTATGTCCAACTTTTTAAAGAACACCATACCAATTTCCACAATGGTTGTGTCATTTTACAGCCCCACTAGCAGTGTATGAGAATCCTAATCTCTCCATATCTTCACCAGCATTTGCTATTTTCTGTCTTATTCAACTTTGGTATTAATGCTGGGGTGAGATGGTATCTCAAAGTTGATTTGATTTTCATCTCTCCAATGGCTAATGATTGCAAATATTTCTTCATGTGTTGTTGTTTTCCTGAATATCTTCTTTGGTGAAGTGTTTATTCATGTATTCTGCCATTTTTTTGATTGGATTGCTTGTCTTTTTGATGTTTAGGTGTTGGAGTTTTCTATAAATTTTAGAGGTAAGTCCTTTGTCTGATACATCATTGCCAAATATTGTTTCCCATTCTGCATGTTCTCTTTTTACTCTTTTGGAGAAGTCTTTTGGTGTGCATAAAAATTTAATTTTTAGGAGGTACAATCTAGTTTATCTTCTGCTGTTTGTGCATTCTGAGTTATGCTTGATAGTCTATTTATGCCATTAATTAGGACCCCTAAATTTGCCCCTATTTTTTCTTTGGTGAAATTTCCCCCAGGCAGCAGGAAGCAGCAGGAGACAGGGCTGGCGGGAACAGGTAGGGGGTGGAAGCCCAGGAAGTGAGCAGAGAAGTTAGGACAGCTATGGGAAACCACCTTGTCTGTCGGTTTGTCATACTGTTATAGCTCGCATGTTGCTGTGAGGCTGGAGGCTGTGCCAGCAAGGGTGCCTATGGTGGACCCATTTTGGTGGAGCTTCCAGACTGAGACAAACTCAGAAGGAAGAGGCCAGCTACTTCTCAAAGAATTGGCCAGTGAAAACCTTATGAATAGTAGTGAAACACTGTCTGATATATTACTGGAAAATTTTATGAAAAACCCTGAAATATTGTCCAATACAGTGCTGGAAGATAAGCCCCTCAAGTCTGAAGATGCACCAAATATGACTGGGAAAGAGCTGCCTCACTGGAGTAGAGCCAACCTTAATAATAAGAATAAAGGAGAGCTTTTGGGACCTCCATTTGCTGATGTGGCACAACTCAATATGAGAAAAATAGCTGCAAACATCCATTAATAATCAGGACACGGAATGTATGAAGTATGAATCTAGGAAAATTGGAAGTTGTCAAAAATGAAATAGAATGCATAAAGATTGATATCGTAGGCATTAGTGAGCTGAAATGGATCAGTTTTGGCCATTTTGAATCAGATCACCATGTGATCTGCTATGCTGAGAATGACAAATTGTAGAGGAATGGCGTGGCATCCATTGTCACAAAGAATGTTTCAAGATCTCCCCTAAAGTACAGTGCTGGGCACTTAGGGTGTTTCCCTAATAATGAATAATATCCATATACCTACAAGGAAAACCAGTTAATACTACTATTATTCAAACTTATGCACCAACCACCAAAGCCAAAGATGAGGAAATTGAAGATTTTTACCAACTTCTGCAGTCTGAAATTGACCGAAGTGCGATCAAGATGTGTTAACCATCACTGGTGACTGGAATGCAAAAGTTAGAAACAGAAGAATCACTGGCAGTTAAAAAATTTGGCCTTGAAGATAGAAATAATACTGGAGATTGCATGATAGAATTTTGTAAGACAAATGACTTATTCATTGCAAATACCTTTTTTCAACAACACAAACAGTGGCTACACAAGTGGAGTTCACCAGAGTACACAGGAATAAGATTGACTACATCTGTGGCAAGAGGCAATGGAAAAGCTCAACATCTTTAGCCAAGACAAGGCCAGGAGCTGATTGTGGAAAAGACCATCAACTGCTCATATGCAAGTTCAAGATGAAGTTAAAGACAATTAAAACAAGTTCATGAGAGCCAAAATATGACTTTGATAATATCCCTCCTGAATTTGTTGTTGTTGTTGTTATTATTTGTCGTTGAGTCAGCCCCGACTCATAGCGACCCCTCCTTGGGTTTCCAAGGCAGTATCACTACGGAAGTAGGATTGCCCAACCTTCCTTCCGAGGAGTGGCTCCTGAATTTAGAGACCATTTAAAGAAAAGATTTGATGCATTGAACACCAATGACCAAAAACCAGAGGAATTGTGGGATGCCATCAAGAACATCATCTGTGAAGAAAGCAAAGGTCATTAAAAAGACAAGAAAGGAAGAAAAGACCAAAACGGATGTCAAAAGAGACGCTGAAGCTTGTCCTTGAACAGAGAGTAGCTAAAGCAAATGGAAGAAATGACAACATAAAAGAGCTAAAGAGAAGATTTCAAAGAGCAGCTCGAGAAGACAAAGTTAATTATTATAATGAAATGTGCAAAGACATGGATTTGGAAAGCCAGAAGGGAAGAACATGCTCCATATTTCTCAAGCTGAAAGAATGGAAGAAAAAATTTGAGACTCGAGTTGCAATGTTGAAATATTTTATGGGCAATATATTGAATGATGCAGGAGATATTAAAACAAGATGGAAAGAATACACAGTCACCGTACCAAAAGGAATTGGTTGATGTTCATCCATTTCAGGAGGTGGCATATGATCAAGAAGCAATGGTATTAAAGAAAGAAGCCGAAGCTGGACTGAAGGAAGTGGCAAAAAACAAGGCTCCAGGAATTGACTGGATACCCACTGAGATGTTTCAACACACGGATACCGCACTAGAGGCCCTCCTCACTTGGCTCTGCCAAGAGATTTGAAAGACAATTACCTGCCCAATTGACTGGAAGAGGTCCATATTTGGACCCATTCCAAAGGAAGGTGATCCCACAGAATGTGGAAATTATCGAGCCATATCATTAATATCCTATGCAAGTAAATTCTTACCGAAGATAATTCTAAAATGGTTGCAGCAGGATATTGACAGAGAACTTCCAGAAATGCAAGCTGGATTCAGAAGAGGACCTGGAATGAGGGAAAAAATTGCTGATGTCAGATGGATCTTGGTTCAAAGCAAAGAATACCGGAAAGATGTTCACTTGTGTTTTATTGACTATGCAAAATCATTTGATTATGTGGATCATAACAAATTATGGATAACATTGAGATGAATGGGAATTCCAGAATACTTAATTGTGCTGATGAGGAACTTGTACATAGACCAGGAAGCTGTCGTTCAAACAGAACAAGGGGACACTGCATGATTTTAAATCAAGAAGGGACTGCATTAGGATTGTTTCCTTTCACCATACTTATTTAATCTGTAGGCTGAGCAAATAATCCAAGAAACTGGACTACATGAAGAAGAATATGGTATCAGGATTGGAGGAAGACTCATTAACAACCCACATTATGCAGATGACACAACTTTGCTCACCAAAAGTGAGGATGACTTGAAAAACTTACTGATGAAGATTGATGACTATAGTCTTCAGTATGGATTACATCTCTGTATAAGGAAAATTCTGATAGCATAGTGCCTGAGGCACTTGACTGCTAACCAGAAGCCTGGTGGTTCAAACCCACCAGGCACTCCTTGGAAGGAAGGTTGTGCAATCTACTTCCATAGTGATATTGCTTCTGAAACTCAAGGAGGTGTCACTATGTCGAGTCTGAATTGACGGCAGATAACAACAACAACATAAAGAAAACAAAAATCCTCACAATGGGATCAATAAGCAGCATCATGATGAATGGAGAAAAGATTGAAATCATCAAAACTTCCTACTACTTGGTTCTACAATCAACACCAAAGGAAGCAGCAGTCAAGATCTCAGATGCTGTATAGCATTGGGCAAATCGGCTGCAAAGGACCTCTTTCAAGTGTTGAAGAGCAAAGATGTTTCCTTGAAGACTTGAAGACTTGACGCAAGCCATGGTATTTTCAATTGCCTCATGTGTATGTGAGAGCTGGACAATTAAAAAGGAAGACCGAAGAAGAGTCAATGCTTTTGAGTTGTGATGTTGGTGAATGCTAAAAATACCATGGACTGCTAAAAGAACTAATAAATCTGTCCCGTAACAGGTGTAGCCAGAATGCTCCTTGGAAGTGAGAATGGCCAGACTTCTCACCTACTTTGGTCATGTTATAAGAAGGGACCATTCCCTGGAGAAGGACATTATGCTTGGCAAAATGGAGGGAATGAAGAAGAGGAAGGCCTTCAAAGAGATGGATTGACACAGTGGCTATGTGAGCTCAGGTATAACAAAGATCGTGGGGCTGGCACAGGACCTGGCAGTGTTTGGTTCTGCTGTACATGAGGTTGCTATGAGTCAGAGATGACTCGGCAGCACTGAACAACAACATATTTTTAGGTTTCACATTTAAGTCTTTGATCCATCTGGAGTCAGTTAGTTTTTGTGTGTGGAGTGAGGCATGGATCTTGTTTCATTTTTCTGCAAATGGATATCTGGTTTTGCCATTTGTTAAAGAGACTATCTCCTCCCCATTTAATGGATTTTGGCCTTGTCAAAGATCAGCTGACCATAGATCGATGGATTGATTTCTGGGCTCTAAATTCTGTTCCACTGATCTATGTGCTTGTCGTTGTACCAATACCAGGCTGTTTTAACAACTGTGGCTGCATATTAGGTTTTGAGATCTGGGAGTGTGAGATCGCCTACTTTATCCTTCTTCTTCAGTCTCTCTCTAACTGCTGTTGAGTCGGATCTGACTCATAGTGACCCCTCCTTGGGTTTCCAAGGCAGTATCACTACAGAAGTAGATTGCCCAACCTTCCTTCTGAGGAGTGGCTGGTAGCACTTTGCTTATCTGAGGTCTCTTTCCTTTCCATATAAAATTAGTGATTGGTTTTTCCATGTCTTTAAAGAATGTTGATGGACTCTGGATTGGGACTGTTGAATGGATAGATTGCTTTGGGTAGTATTGACATTTTCACAGTGTTCAATCTTCCTATCCAAGAGCATGGTAGCTTCTTCCATTTATGTAGATCTCTTATAGTTTCTTCAAGTAGTGTTTTGCAGTTTTCTTTTTATAGGTTTTTTGGGTTCCTGTTAAGATTTATTCCTAAGTATCTTATCTTTGGGTAGCTATTTTAAATGGTATTGACTTCCTAATTTCCTTTTCAGAGACCTCTTTGCTGGTGTAGAGAAATCCAACTGATTTTTGTATGTTGCTCTTGTATCCTGCCACTTTGCTAACTCTCAGTTAATTCCAGTAGGTTTTTTTTTTTTTTTTTTTTTTTCCCCCACTGAGTCTCTTGGGTTTTCTATGTATAGGATCATATCAGCAGCAAATAGGGATAGTTTTACTTCTTTACCATTTTGGATGCTCTTGGTTTCCCTTTCTTGCCTTGTTGCCCTGGCTAGGACTTCCAACACAAAGTTGAATAGAAGTGATGATAGGATGCATGTTTGTCTGGTTCCTGTTTGCAACGGGAATGGTCTCAATCTCTCCATTGAGAATAATGTTGACTGTTGGTTTTGCATATATGCCCTTTATTATGTTGAGGAATGTCCCTTCTATTCCAATTTTGCTGAGAGTTTTTTTCAGGAATGGGTGTTGGATTTTATCAAATGCCTTTCATGTATCTATTGATAGGCTCATGTGATACGTTTTCTTTATTTTACTTAAGTGATGGATTATGTTGATTATTTTTCTAATGTTGAACCATCCTTGCATACTTGGTATGATTCCCACTTGGTAGTGATGCATTATTTTTTTTGATAGGTTGTTGAAGTCTATTGGCGAAGATCTTGTTGAAGATTTTTGCATCTATGTTCACGAGGGATATTGGTCTGTAGTTTTCCTTTCTAGTGGCATCTTTGTCTGGTATTGGTATCAGGGTAATGCTTGCTTCATAAAATGAATTTAGGAGGCTTCCATCCTCTTCTACAGTCTGGAGTAGTTTGAGTAGGATTGATATCAGCTATTCTCTGAATGATTGGTAGAATTCTCCAGTGAAACCATCCGGGCCAGAATTTTTTGTTGTTGGTAATTTTTTTTTATGATCTGTTCAATTTCTTCCTTTTTTATGGGTCTGTCCAAATTCTCTATTCCAGTCTGTGTTAGTTTAGGTAAGTAGTGTGTTTCTAGAAATCTGTCCATTTTTGTCTAGGTATTTGAATGTGTGGGATTACTGTTCTTCACAGTATTCTGATATTCTTTTTATTTCTGTTAGTTCTGTTGTGATGTCACTTCTTTCATTTCTTATTCATATTATTTGCATCTTTTTCTTTTCCTTTGTTAAGTTTGCCAGTGTTTTGTTGATTTTATTAATCTTTTCAAAGAACCAATTTCTAGTGTTGTTGATTTTTTTCTATTGCCTGTCTATTTTCTGTTTCATTTATTTCTGCTCAAATCTTTAAAATTTATTTTCTTTTGGTGACTCTTGGCTTTTTTACTTCTCTTTTTCTAATTATTGGAGATGTTGAGTTAAGGTATTGATTTTGGCCTTTTCTTCCTTTTTGATATGTGCCTCTATTGCCCTCTGATCACTACTTTTACTGTGTCCCAAAGATTTTAGTGTGCTTGTGTTTTCATTTTTGTTTGATTCAAGGAATTTTTTAATGAAATTTTTTCTATTACTTAATTGTTTTTAGGAGGGTATTGTTCAGTTTCCATGTGATTGCTCTTTCCATTGGTCAGTTGACTTCTAATTTTAAAGCATTGTGATCTGAGAAGATGCTTTAGAGTATTTCAATGTTTTTAAATTTTTGAGGCTTGCTTTGTGGCCTGACATATGGTATATCTTGGGGAATGTTCCATGTGTGCAAGAAAAAAAGTATGTTGTGCTCTTGTTGGGTGAAGTGCTTTGTAGATCTCTATAGGTCAAGTTAGTTGATCATAATCTTCAGTTGTTCTGAATTTTTGTTGAGGCTCTTTCCAGTTGTATCTTTTATTGAAAGAAGTATATTCAAGTCTCCTACTATTACTGTGGAGTCATCTGCTTGTCTTTTCAGTTCTGTTAGAGTCTGATTTATGTATTTTGGGGCTCTTTCATTGGGTGGAAAGATATTTATTATGGTTATGTCCTCTCATTCAATTGATCCTTTGAACATTATGTAGGATCCTTCCCTGTCTTTTACAGTTATTTTTGTCTTTAAGTCTATTTTACCAGAAATTAATATTGCCACTCTTGCTGTTTTTTGACTTCCATTTGCTTGGTATATCTTTTTCCAACCTTTGATTTTTAGTCTATTTTTGTGTCTAAGGTGAGTCTCTTGTAGACAGTATATTGATGGGTCATGTTTTCTTATCCAGTCTGCAACTCTCCACCTGTTGAGTGGTGCATTTAATCCACTTACATTCAATGTATTTATAGACAAGTATGAATTTATTGATGTCATTTTGTTATGCATTTTTTTGTGGTGTTTCCAATATCTTGTTCCATATAATTTTCTGTACTGTGTTCATTTTGTTTATGAATCATGTTCTCATCTCCTTCATTGCTATTGTTTTAGTATTTGCTAAAGTTTTGTGCTTGTTCTCTTTTTTATTTTGATATGAAGGTTTATTTATTTATTTATTTATTTTGATGTTACCCTGTGATTTATTATTTTCTTCCCAAGTTTAAAATTGTCTGTTCTGTCTCACAATTGTCTTGACTTACCCATCATTTAGAAATACTCTAAGTACAACATTTATTCCTACTTTTTGGTTTGTAGTTGTCTTCACCAATTCATGTCTCTGGTTCCCTATTTACCATCTTGTAAGCTTATTTTACTTTGGATATTTCTATAACTGGGTTGGTATCTAGGGTATATCATCATGCATATTGATTATCAGTTGCTGTTTGCTGTTGTTCATTCTTTGTCTGAAGGTCTCCCTTTAACATCTTTTGTGAAGTTGGTTCTGGTTTTAACAAATGCCCTTAATTTATGATCATATGGAAACCTAATTTCACTCTCATATTTGAGGGACAATTTTGCTGGGTACATAACTCTTGGTTGGAAATTTTTCCTTTCAGGGTTCTATATATATATCTCATCCTATTGCCTTCTTGCCTGCATAGTTTCTGCCAAGAAATGATCTTATTGGTTGCCCTTTGTAGGTAACTTCTCATTTTTCCCATATTACTTTCAGGATTCTTTCTTTGTCCTTGGTGAGTTTGATGATGATATGTTGTGGTGATTTTCTTTCGGGGTCGATCCTGTTTGAAGATCATTGAACTTCTTGAATGGATATATTCTCATCTTTTGTCATTCCAGGAAAATTCTCTTCCAACAAATCTTCAACAATTTTCTCTGTGGTTTTATCTGTTTTTTTTTTTTTTCTGTTCTGGAATTCCAACTACATGTAGATTATTCCTTTCGATGATATCCCACATGAATCTTAGGCTTTCTTCATTTTGCTTTGATCTTTCATTGATGGATCCCTTAACAAAGTAGTGTTGAGATATTTGTCTTCAATATCATTAATTCTGTCTTCCATTGATTTGATTCTACTCCTTTGCATATTCAATATTTTATCCATTTCTGAAATCTTAGTATTCATCTTCTGGATTTCTATTTGTTATTTTTGTATGATTTCTAATTTTTTGTTTATTTTGTTAGTTTGTTTTTGTGTTGTTTTCCTAAATTGTTCCAGGGTTTGTCTGTGTTTTCCTTAATCTTGTCAGAGTTTCTTTTATCATTTCAGTGTTTTTCTTGATCTGTGTCTAAATCTGTTGAGTGTACCCAAATATAATTCTTTTGAATTCCTTATCAGAGATTTCCAATGCTGCTTCTTCCTCATGGATGTTTTCTGGATTTGTATCCTGGTCCTTCGTTTCTACTACTTTATCTTGTTTCTTTGTGTGGACTATGATGGTCTGTTTTCTCTGAGACATTGTGGTGCTGTCGTTTTTATGTTTAATTTGCGGTTGTATGTTGGTATGATTCACCTGAGTTCCCCCCCACCATTGTTTTATTTTATATATCTGTGTGAACAGGGTACTGTGCTCCTCTATTAGCCAGTTGTTAACACTTAGGCACTCACCATCTGTCTCCTGGTGGGTATGATAGAGAATGAGAGTGTGTGTGAAGATCTCTGTTACCTGTTCATAAAGAGCAATTGAGGGTGAGTTTAGGTATTGGCTGCCATCTATCATTGGTCAGTTGATGCAAAAGCAAATGGTGGCCCTCCCTTGATGGGTGGGGCTGCAGAAGGTGCAGGTATGGTTGGATTCTGTGGAAAGAGTTGCTGTCTCTCACTCAGTTAGATAAAAAAAAAATATAAAAAAATCAAAAGAAAATAAAAACAAGAGAACAAAAAACTCAAACCACATTAACAAACAGAAAGAACCACAAAAAAAGAGAAAATAAATGAAATAAATGAGAAGCTATTTCCAAAATATATTTTTAAAGGATAAAAGAAAGACAATGAGAAAAAGAGAAGAAACAAAAAGTCACAATATCTGGGGAAGGAGGAATGAGAGAAAAGAGCAAGAGTAAAAGAACAGTAAAGGAAAAAATGGGAAAACTGCAAAAGGAGAAACAAGGGATGAGAAGAACCAACAAAAAGAAAATAGAAGGGAACCAGAAAAAGGGAAGGGAAAAAAAAATAAGAAAACAAACAAGAACTAGGGATGGTAAAGAGGAAAAAAAAAGTTAGAAAGGAGGAAGTTAAAAAGAATTATTTAAAAACCCAAACAAATCTGTGGGGGGTGGGGCATGGCACCCAGGTTCTGTCAGGTCACAGACCAGGATGGAATTCCGGCTGGTCAATAAGGTGGATGGAAGTTGAGGATAGCTACACCCCTGTTTCCTGAAAGGCTGTGGGGTATAAGATCAACAAGGGGAATATAGCACCCTTCTAGTCATCAACCTCTAGTATGATTTCCCATGCTGTCCCCAGCAAGTATTGTTGTTGTTGTTGTTATGTGCCGTCCAGTTGGCCCCGACTCATAGCGACCCCTCCTTGGGTTTCCGAGGCAGTATCACTACGGAAGTAGGATTGCCCAACCTTCCTTCCGAGGAGTGGCTGGTGGGTTTGAACTGCCAGCCTTCTGGTTAGCAGTCAAGTGCCTTAGGCACTATGCTACCAGAGCTCCCAGCAAGGATAGTCCACTCTTATGTCACTATTTAGGTAAGAGTGCCACTAGCATGCATTCAAAATGTCAACACCCACCGCCTGCAATCATTCAGAATGTCTGCGCCCCCTGGACAGCCACTGGCAGTACACAGGTCCGCTTGTCTCCTTCCTGGCTGTTTTCCTTTCTGTTTGCCAGGCACCAATGCAATCCTTGCCCATGCAGTCCTCAGTGAGCAGAATCTATTCTCAGGTTGCTATGGGGAAAATATTCAAAATGGCCGTGCCCCTAGGACAGCTGGCAGCTCAGCTCTCTGTTTGTCTCCTCACTTACTCTTTCATTCAGGTTCTTTTACAAGTTGGTATTTAATCTACTTCTTTGTGCTTCCCTTCAAAGCTCAGGGTTCCAGGATCATCTTCTGTATCAGTTTCAATTGGTTTTTCATCTCTTTGTTGCAGAGGGTCTGTGTAGCTTGTCTGCCTATTCCACCATCTTGCTGAAACTCCTTGATGACTTTTTAAAATTAACACATTTGTTATAGGCAGTTGTTGTAAGCTATGCTTTCATTTTTCTTACAAAACATATTCAGTTTTCTTTGTCATTGGGAGTAGTTTGTTAAAAAAAAGAAAGAAAGAAAAGAAAACGAAAAAAATTGAGAGCCTGTATCAGTCTGGTTTCATAAAATGTAGTAAAATAAAAATCCATGTATCTAAGCACTTAGCACTAAGCCTGAAATATTGTCTTTACTCAAAATTATTATTTTACTTTTCTACTCCATCCTTCTTCAGTTTAAGGCAAAAATAGATGATATGTCAGTATTTATTTTTTCATTTTTAAAAATTGCTTTTCATAACCGAGCAACTGACCTTTTCAACTGAAGTTGTTGATTATAGGACTATAAATTAAAGTGTTAACATCACTTTAATTTATCTTCAACTCAATATCAAAGAGGTGTGGTATATCTAAAGTAGTTTTGAATTAAAAATACATAGTTATAGATATTGTCCCACAACATGGTAAATACACATATTTGTACATGTGGTCTACTTTATCTTCTATTCTTCTTCCAATTTTTTCTTTTTAAGCTTTCTACTTTTCCAACATTTAATGTCCTATTTATGTAAGTGATTCTGAAATTCAGAGCAACATCTTAGAAACCCAAAGGAAACTAATAATAGTAGATATACATTAGGGAAGGTCACAAAAATCCATTACATTATTGTTATTAAAAAAAAATTTAAGTGGGAATACATTTCAATATACAAGAGTTATAATGGAAAACACACTGAATTTCTTATGGATAATTTTTTTTCCACTGGAGGGTGCAATTCATCAGTATATCAAAATTTCTAGTTTTTGTTTTGTTAGTATACTTTGTAAATACTACCAGAAAGCTGATTACTTTCAAGACACTGATGTAGAATTCTAAGCAGATTTTATGAAACTTTAAATGAAATTTCATTAAATAAGAATTAATCTGAGTTTTATTCCACACAATACTTTTGACTTAATTAAGATCAAGTTATTTATAAGCTGAGGATAATGTTGCTTTCATATTGTAATTTATGTATAACTCTTCTATTGTGTAAATGTATACTTATAGTTCAAAATGAGAAAAAATACAGTTGTGTTAGTTAAGGTTATATGTCAACTTGACTGGGCCTGGTTTTGAGTGGCTGAGCAGCTGGATGTAGTTTTTCCCCAGTGTGGGATTGGTAATCAACTCCATGGTAGAATCTACTAGAGAGCTGAGTAGCTGCCTTAGGGATGTGGTATGCTTCCAGTACATAAGAAGCAGTTTTGAGGAAGATCTCTAGTTTTTGGCACACTTGAATCTTGCATATGGCTGAGTCATCGTTCAGCAGTCTGCCATGTTGTCTGCTGATCTTGGGACTGTTAGTGGACTTGAATCAGTGGCCTGCTATGTGGTTTGATAATTTTGGGAATGTGCCATTGTGTTTGCTGACCTTGGGTTTGTTGGCCTCAGCAGTCAGCAGCGGCCTGAGTAAAAAGATGTCTCTAGCTTCAGTGGGCTGGGAGCAAGAGGCAGAGTTGAAGCCCAAGGTTGAGGAGTTTTCACTCAGCCCCTGGAGCTGGCACTTTGAACTCAGACTTCTAGCCTCCTAAATTGTAAGAGAATGAACTCCTGTTTGTTAAAACCATGCCATTTGTGGTATAATTTCTGTTAGAGTGACACTAGAGGTAACCAAAACAAGTCATACCTGTAACATTATGATGTTTTTGCAATTTTTCTTCTTTAGTAGTCTATATATTCATTTAAAATCCTCCCTGGTGGCACAGTGGCTAAGGCATTTGACTGGAAACCAGAAGGCTGGTGGTTCAAACCCACCAGGCACTCCTTGGAAGGAAGATTGGGCAATCTACTTCCATAGAGACACCACCTCGGAACCCAAGGAGGGGTCGCTATGAGTTGGGATTGACTTGACAGCAGT
>NW_006921662.1:1532020-1585983 GCF_000298275.1 Orycteropus afer afer
AGTGATACTGCCTCGGAAACCCAAGGAGGGGTCGCTATGAGTTGGGGCCGACTTGACGGCACATAACAACAACAACAACAACCATGAAGAAAGCCAAGAGTGAAGTGTGTCACTTGGAGCCAAGACACCTGAGCTGAACCTTCTCAGTTTGGATACCGAGAGCTGTGACACCAGAAACAGCAAGAAAGAGCAGCAAAGAAATGGTGGCAACAAAGGCAGCAGAACCAAGAGACTGACACAAGACAGGGCAGTGGGCTTCCCAACCCACAGAGTGAAAAAGCTGAGTGCTTTGGGGCAGGAAGCTTGCTGATGGACTGGAGCATTTATCATAACACTAGAAAGCTTTGTAACACTTGCCCAAGCAGGTCAGAAGTCAGGATAAGGGGCTGAAGGCTACAGAGAGAGCTGCCTTTGGAAAGCATGGCTGAGAGGAGGCTATCCTTATTGAAAAACTGTATCCTGAGGGTTCCTGATCCTGATTATAACCTGTTACTTCCCTACTATATACCCTATAATCATGATAATTGTCTGTTAGTTCTGTGTGGCCTTTGCAACAAATCGTTCAACTCAGCAGAGAAGTAGAGAGTGCTATGGGAGGGACAATAGCTGTCAGAATTGGTAAAAAACATTGGAGGATACAAGCATGTCTGATCTCTGCCTCATAGGAATCAGTGTTGGGATCTTGATCTTGATCTTGATCTTTCTTCCCCTTTGTGAGGTAAGAGGTCAGATGCCACTCCAAGCCCTTTTCACAATCTCTCATAAAATTGGGAGGATCAAATGAGAAAATATAAGTGTCAATGTTTTGTACATTACTAAATATTATATTAATGTTAGCTGTTATTAATATACCACCTCTCATCTGTCACTTTGTTGTACTACAATGGCTTGCATGTTGCTGTGAGGCTGCAAACTATGCCACCAGCATTCCCATACCAGTAGGGTCACCCATGGTGGACAGGTTTCAGCAGAGCTTCCAGACTAAGACAGACTTGGAAGAAGGAAGAGATTATCCACTTCTCAAAGAATTGGTCAGTGAAAACCTTATGAATAGCAGTGAAACACTGTTTGATATATTACTGGAAAACTTTATGAATAGCCCTGAAACATTGTCTGATATAGTGCCAGAAGAGGAGCCTCTCAGGTCAAGAGGAACTCAAAATACTACTGGGAAAGAGCTGCCTCCTCAGGGTAGAGATGACTTTAATGATGTGGATGGAGTAAAGCTTTTGGGACCTCCATTTGCTGATGTGGCACAACTCAAAATGCGAAGAAATAGCTGCAAACATCCATTAATATTTGGAACATGGAATGTACAAAGTATGAATCTAGGAAAATTGGAAGTTGTGAAAAATGAAATGGAATGCGTAAAGATCAATATCCTAGGCATTAATGAGCTGAAATGGACTGGTTTTGGCCATTTTGAATCAGACAACCGTATGATTTACTATGCTAGGAATGACAAATTGGAGAGGAATGACATGGCAATCATTGTCACAAAGAACATTTCAAGATATGTACTGAAGTACAGTGCTGTCAGTGATAGGATAATATTCATATGCCCTCAAGGAAGACCAGTTAATACTACTATTATTCAAATTTATGCACCAACCACTAAAGCCAAAGGAAATTGAAGATTTTTACAACTTCTGCACTCTGAAATTGACCAAGCATGCAATCAAGATGTGTTAATTATTACTGGTGATTAGAATGCAAAAGCTGGTAACAAAGAAATATCACTGGCAGTTGGGAAATATGGCCTTGGTGATAGAAATGATGCTGGAGATTGTATGATAGAATTTTGCAAGACAAAAGACTTATTCATTGCAAATACATCTTTTCAACAACATAAGTGGTGGCTATATACATGGACTTCAGCAGATGGAGCAGACAGGAATCAGATCGACTATAGCTCTGGCAAGAAGTGGTGGAGAAGCTCAATATCTTCAGTCAAAACAAGGCCAGGAGCTGACTGTGGAACAAACCATCAACTACTCATGTGCAAGTTCAAGTTGAAGTTGAAGCTGAAGCTGAAGACAATTAAAACAAGTCCACAAGAGCCAAAAATGACCTTGATTATATCCCCAGAATTTAGAGGCCATCTAAAGAATATATTTGATGCATTGAACACTGATGACTGAAAACCAGAGGAATTGTGGAATAGTATAAAGAACATCGTCCATGAGGAAAGGGGCTCTGGTGGTGTAGTGCTTAAAAATTTGACTGCTAACCAGAAGGCTAGCAGTTCAAATCCACCAGTCACTCTTCAGAAAGAAGACTGGGGAATGGACTTCTGTAGAGATACCACCTTGGAAATCCAAGGAGTGGTTGCTATGAGTCGATAGCATGGAGTTTTTGTTTGTTTGTTTGTTTTATCCATGAGGAAAGCAAAGGGTCATTAAAAAGACAGGAAAGGATGAAAAGACCAAAATGGATGTCAGAAGAGAATCTGAAACAACTTGCCTTTGAATGGAGAGTGGCTAAAGCAACTGGAAGGAATGACAAGGTATAAGAGCTGAAGAGAAGATTTCAAAGAGCAGCTCAAGAAGACAAAGTCAATTATTATAATGAAATGTGCAAAGATCTGGAGTTAGAAAACCAAAAGGAAAGAATACACTCAGCATTTCTCAAGCTGAAAAAGTGAAGAAAAAATTTAAGCCTCAAGTTGCAATATTGAAAGATTCTATGAGCAATATATTGAATGATTGCAGGAAACATCAAAGGAAGATTGAAGGAATACACAGAGTCACTGTACCAAAAAGAGTTGGTTGATGTTCATCCATTTCAGGAGGTGGCATATGATCAAGAAGCAATGGTATTGAAGGAAAAAAGTCGAAGCTGCTCTAGAGGAATTGGCAAAAAACAAGGCTCTAGGAATTGATGGAATATCCATTGAGATGTTTCAACAAACAGATGCCTTGCTGGAGTCCCTCACTGAGCTATGCCAAGAGATTCAGAAGACAGCTACCTGGCCAACTGACTGGAAGAAACCCATATTTGTACCCATTCCAAAGAAAGGTGATCCCACAGAATGTGAAAATTATCAAACAATATCATTAATATCATATGCAAATAAAATCTTGCTGAAGATAATTAAAAAATGGTTGCAGCAGTATATTGACAGAGAACTTTCAGAAATGCTAGCTGGATTCAGAAGAGGACACAGAATGAGGGATATCATTGCTGATGTCAGATGGATCTTGGCTCAAAGCAAAGAATACTAGAAAGATGTTTACTTGTGTTTTATTGACTATGCAAAACCTTTCGATTGTGTGGATCATAACAAATCATGGATAACATTGAGATGTATGTCTACATACAGGTTGTCCTGATGAGGAACCTATACATAGAACAGGAGGCTGTTGTTGGAACAGAACAGGGAACACTGCATGGTTTAAAATCAGGAATGGAGCATGTCAGGGTTGTGTCCTTTCACCATAATTATTCAATCTGTATGCTGAGCAAATAGTCTGAGAATATGTACTATATGAAGAAGAATGTTGTATCAGGATTGGAGGAAGACTCGTCAACAACCTTCAATACACAGACAACACAACATTGCTTGCAGAAAGTGAAGATGACTTGAAACAGTTACTAACGAAGATTAAGGACTGCCGTTTGCAGTATTTAGTGATTACATCTTAATGTAAAGAAAACAAAAATCCTCACAACTGGACCAATAAACAGCATCACAATAAATGGAGACAAGATTGAAGTTGTCAGAGATTTCACATTGCTTGGGTCCACAATCAATACCCACGGAAGCAGCAGTCAAGACATCAGATGATGTATTGCACCGGGCAAATCTGCAGCAAAAGACCTCTTTAAAGTGCTGAAGAGCAAAGTTATCTCTTTGAAGATTAAAGTGTGTCCACAGTTGTTGTTGTTGTTATGTGCCATCGAGTCAGACCTGACTCATAGCGACCCCTCCTTGGGTTTCTGAGGAGATATCACTATGAAGTAGATTCCTCAACCTTCCTTCCAAGGAGTGGCTGGTGGGTTTGAACCACCAGCCTTCTGGTTAGCAGTCAAGTGCCTTGGGCACTATGCTACCAGACTCAAGCCATGGTATTTTCAATAGCCTCATATAGATGTGAAAGTTGGACAATGAATAAGGAAGACTGAAGGAGGGTTGATACTTTTGAGTTGTGACACTGGCGAAGAATACTAAAAGTACTGTGGACTGCCAGAAGAACTAACAAATCTATGCTGGAAGACATGCAACAGGAATGCTCCTCAAAAGCAAGAATTACCAGATTTTGTCTCACCTACTTTGGTCATGTTGTCAGAAAGGACCATTTCCTGGAGAAGGATATCATGCTTGGTAAAGTGGAGGGTCAGCAAAAAAGGGGAAGGCCCTCAATGAGATGGAATGACACAGTGGCTTCATCAATGGGTTCAGGTACAGCAAGGATTGTAAGGTTGGCACAGGACCAGGCAGTGTTTCATTCTATTGTATGAAGGGCTGCTATGAGTTGGAGCCAAATCGATGGCACCTAACAACAATAGCAATGTTATTAATATATTATGCTTTCCATTATAGAATGAAGCTATAAAATGTGTTCATCATTAATAGTTTAGAAATAGTTCCACTACCAAGAGAAGAGAGAAGGCTTGATGCTTTTGAGTTGTGGTGTTGGCGAGGAGTGCTGAAAGTACTGTGGAGTGCCAGAAGAACTAACAATTCTGTTTGTTCTTGAAGAAATACAGTTGGAATGCTCCTTGGAAGCAAGAATGGCCAGATTTTGTCTCACCTACATTGGTCATGTTGTCAGAAGGACCATTCCCTGGAAAAGGATATCATGCTTGCAAAAGTGGAGGGCCAGTGAAAAAGGGGAAGGCCCTCAACAAAATGGATTGACACAGTGGCTGCAACAATGGGCCCAGGTACAGCTGAAGTTGGGGCAGGACCCGAGCAGTGTTTGTTTTGTTGTACATAGGGTTGTGATGAGTCAGAACTGACCCAACAGCACCTAACAACACCACTACCACCAAGAGAAGAGCAGGAGAGATTATAACTTCTTTGTAAAATATTTTGTGAAAAGTGTCAAATATTATCTAAAAATCTTTAGTAATTTTAGTGTAATTCCTAGTTCATTTTTAAATTATGCATTTAAAAATCTCATAAAACTACTTTTTAGGATCATTTTGGTCTTTACAAAGAATGAAAATGGATTTGGACATGAATATTCTTCCCAAATATTTCAAAATAAAATTTTGGTTTTCAGTAAAGAATTTTTAATGTTTACCAAATGTCATTATTTAAATTCCTCGTAGGTTTCATAAGATGGAAGGAGAAAATACCATCTCCTTACTAGCAGATGAGTAACTAAAATGTAAATTCCTTTGACAAAATGCTTCAACATTCCTTCAGCTATTTGTTTCTAAAATATATTTCTTAGATATAAACTGTTATAAATATATTTAAAACTTATGGGAACTGTTAACGATGAGATTAATATAAACTCTGGGCTTGCCAGGAAAAGCTGTGCCAACAGTCCCCCAGTATTGCTCAGGTCTCAAGTAAATCTACTAAATTGTATATATTATCTATAAATATATATTCATGTGCATAGTGTAGACACAGCTTGAGTCTGTGAGAAATGGAAATTCTTCACCACAAAGCTTAAGAGCTCTGAATATTGTATCAATTAAATTTCTCCAGGGCTTACCACAGCCAGCCTCAGATCAAAGAGATGAAGGGTTCAGGGTCTCTGTTTTTATTTCTGACATCTTCCCACATTTCACCTCCTACCACAGAGGACAGTTCATTCGTGATCTTGCCCACAAGAGGGAAGAAAGGAAGAGTTTCCAGTCAGTTCTTCTGCTCCTTTTATCTATTCCCTCAGATCAACTCCTTTCAAAATGGCCTAAAGCAGTTAGGAGAATCTATAGCTCCGGAAAAGCTGAGAGAATAAATAAGTATTGAAAGTACTTAGGTAAATGCAATACTGGGAATGAAAAAAGTACGTGGTGAAGAAAAGTAGGAAAGATGAATTTTCTCCTATTCATCATTTTCACTTTTCTTATTCCTCAGCAGTCTGACTTTTATGATAAGTAACTTCATTTCACGTGTGTAAATTATGGAGACCAATAAGAAGCTAGCTCCAGTACAAGACCATCTAAAATGAGACGATTTGAATAAGAAAAGAATTTCTAGTAAAAAATTAGGAGCAAAAAGAAGGGGAAGAGATTGTTTCTGGAGAATGACAGTAGGCTACTGCAATCTCTGTGAAGTAGTAGGCCCAATTACAGCTGCCACACCATGTATGATATTTTTCTAGAGCCGATTAAGAAGATCAAGGTACATAGCACAATTGATAAATGTTATCTTTTTCTACCCTGGACAAAAAAGTGAATCAAGAGGTTCACGTTCATTTGGAATGGACCAAATATGTGTACTTACAATTTTGCCCTAAGACTATATTAATTATCCTATCATTTCCCATAATATAAGGAACACTGGTGGTGTAGTGGTTAAGGCATTTGGCTGCTAACCAAAAGGTCAATGGTTCAAACCCCCCAACTGCTCTGTGGAAGAAAGATGAGGCAGTCTGCTATCATAAAGATTTACACCCTTGAAAACCCAGTGGGGTCACTATGACTCAGAATTGACTTGATGGCCATGAATTTAGTTTTTGGTTTGTTTTTTCCATAATATAATCCCAAGAGAGAAAAACTGTTGGGACATAATGAAGAACATCACACCAGTAGACTATGTTGAGGACATCATACTAATCAGATTGGATAAGCAAGTAGTAGTATCTTATATGCAATGATAAGACACAACCATGTAAGAGGAAAAGAGGTAAATACTATGACATTTCAGGAATTTTCTATATCAGTAAAATTTGTACAGATTTCAGTAGTCTGAGGTATGCCAGAACATCCTCTCCAAAGCAAAAGGTAAATTCTCTTCCACAACCACACATGGCAATATTGCTGCAGCCCAAGTACTAAGTGATATGAAATTCTAACAGTTCAGAGTGTGGCCCAGAGCAGAAAGAGGTTTTGGAGCAGGACCAACAGGTGGTGCAAGTCACTTTGTAGCATGGACAAGACAACCCCAGTAGGCTATATTGTGTTGGATGTATCTGTGGGATACATGGAAGGAAAAGACACAGTACAGAATTTATGGTCAAGTTTCACTGGTAGATTCACGATCTGAGTTTGAAGTTCTGGAGCAAGGCAATGTTATTTGTAGTGGAGAGTTATGCATCTTTTGGAAAATAGATGCTAATATGCTACTTGGCCCTGGTAGTGATAGAGCACTTAACTATGAATCATAAGATGACCATGCTGCTGGTACTGCTCATCATGAGATTCCATCAGACACTTGAAAGCTGAAGATCAAGCAGGCCCAGTAGAAACTGTTTTGAAATGGAGATGTTGCATCACAGATTAGACAGAAGCAGAGCCAGAGGGCACAGAAATCCCCAGAGCCCTACTGTTTGTACCTCATGGGTCTTGGATCCATTGCTTCATATAAGTTCTGGGTACAACTCCTCCAGAATTCTATAGGACTTCTTTTCCTGAAGGAATTGTTAAAAGGAATATAAATGGCATTAACCTCTGCCTTCTCCCCTGCAATGGAACTAAAGAATAAAACTGATCATCCTCATCTCCCACCTCTGCTATAAATTACTGATGATTCTCAGGTATCTTACTGGTGGCATGACCCAAAATCTCATGTGTAAGCCTTTGACTCACCATGCCCTTATGAGGACACAGCTGTTGCCCATTTACCATCAAAAGTGGTCAATAATGTTTCAAGAGCCACCTAGTTGGGAGCCAAACATATTCTCCTCTACAAAGCTACAGGGAGGTTAGCTGACAACCTATATATGTTAACTCTGTAGATATCTTCCAGGATACCTCACTTGTTGAGCAAAGGTTGTGTTCTTCACAGAGCCACAGTGACAGTGAAACATTGGTACATAAGCCTAGTCATTTCTGTCCAGTGTGCTTCTAATGGACAATCTTGGCTCTTGAACTCTCAGCTGGATTGGCAGACATATTTTCAGTTTGCATCATAATTTGATCAATCCCCTGCCAAATTATTTTTCTTATCTTGTCTTTCACAAGTATTAGCCCCCTATCACCAAATAAATAGTTTTCACTCCTAACTTTATTTCAGTGTCTCTTTCCCAGAAAACCTGAGTCACTGGTACAAGGGAGTTTAGGGTAGAGGCATGTGGATTCACCTAAGAGAGTGGGAACACAGTGTGGATATCTTTTTACCACTTGTTTTAGTGGTTTAAAATGCCCATAAATTCTGTGATACTCCTCTTTTCAGGAAGTGAAAACTAACTTCCCTCCCTAGAATTTTAGCTAGATATACTGCCTCACTTCTCATGAATAGAATAAAAAGGAAGTGATTGGGTATGATTTTGGAGATCAGGTTATAAAAGATGCCGTGTTTTCCTGCCTCTTCCTTCTTGGATCCACTTTTTCTGGGGGAATATGGCTGTCACATCATGAAGACAGCCAAACCACCCTGTAGATAGGCCCATATGTTGAAGACTGGGACCTTCTACCAATAACCATGGAATTAAACTTTGAAACTGATCCTTCAGGCCAATTAAATCAGATGACTGTAGCCCCAGCTAACAACTTGACTACAACCTCTTGAGGGATGCTGAACCAGAACCAACTGGTCCCAGGTTCTTGACCATTAGAACATATATGAGATAGTAAATGTTTGTTGTTTTAAGTTAACAAGTGTTGGAGTAATTTGTTACACAGCAATACGTAAATAATATACTTGTAAAGACCACCAGAGAGCATCCACTATTGAATAAACACCAAACAACCAGATAGACAAAATGACTTGCTTAGTTGTTCTCAGCCTGTCTCTACTATCAGCCACTCTAGTATGAGTACAATGATGCATCTTACATGATGGTGTCTGAGATTTGATGAAATATGCAATTGATCTGAAGCAATAATAAACAAATCTTTATGCAATTAAACATATATATATATATTTGAGTTTAAGCCAAAAGTTTTCTCAGATGTTTAACTTAAAATCACTCTTTATTATTCTTAGTGTAACAATTGTTTCACTTATGATTTTTTCCTATTAAATTTTTTCTAATGAAGTTCTTCTACAAATACTTACATATTTTTCTACTGTCAAACTATCCACCAACAAGCCTGAAAGTTTCCCCAAATTATTTCTTAGTATGATTATAAATTATTTTGTATACTTCGTAACTTCTGTATTCATGTTGGAATTGTATAACCAAAGATTTCATTTTCATAATGTTAACCAATTCTAAGGGTCTAACAGCAAGTTCAAAACTAAATTTTGAAGGCATGATGAAAAAACAAAGAAAACAAAACACTCAGTCATATAATTTCTCAATTACATAACCTTTCAAGGGCATTTGGAGTTAGAAAAAGATTATAAGTACAGACAGATTTCCTGATTAGAAGGTTCATTAGTAAGAAGGTACAGAATACTAATCACAAGACTTTCATTTGCACTGACAAGGTCTGACCTAGCTAGCATTCATCAGTGACGGTGGAATTGCTCCCTGGTGATATCAACCAAGGCAGGAAAACATGTTTTTCATGGAGGAATTCATCAAAAGTAAGCAGAACTACACCACACACCATTGCTTTCAGGAGTTCCCTGGAGAGTAGCCAGAATCTTATCTGAATCAGTTCGTTTGGTCTATAAAATGGAAAATGCTCTGTGGAATTTTTCGTGTTAAAGTAAAACAATTTAAATCTTGGAACTCTGGAAAAACACCATCTCATGAGTTTGGACCTTAAGTGATCTAATTGACCATGAGTATTTGCTCTGGTCAATATTCAATCTATATCAGCCTAGGAACATACCCTGATATGAACTATGCAAGAATTTAAAATGTTGTAAACTCTAGTAAATAAGTCTACTTTTTAATATTGTGATACCAAGAAGAAATTACTACACTGCATATTTTAACTTTAGAAGGGCATTTTCACACTCGATTATAAATATGTATTTACTGGATATTTTCTCAAATGCTGCACTTTTCAATCAAATATATACCCTTGTTGTCTAAAATCGTTTCAGGAAGAATGATTATGCTTCCAAGTTGTGACTGGTGTTTGATAGGAGAAATCCGAGCACTGTCAACTCCCATCTGCAAAGAAATTTATTGCTGATTGACTATAAAATAAGCAAAGGAAATCATTAGAAGTTTCATAAAACATAATTGTGGATCAACAAACTATGGTACATACACACAGTGGAGCACTAGACAATGTTAAAAAACAATGTTGAATCTGTGAAACATCTTATAATGCACAAGCTCAGAGGACATTATGCTGAGTGAAATTGTTGTTGTTAGTTGCCATTTAGTCAGTTCCAACTCATAGTGACCCTATGTACAGCAGAACGGAATACTGTCCCTCCTGTACCATCACAGTCTTTGCTGTGCCTGAGCCCATCCTTACTACCACTGTATCAATTCAGCTAATTGAGGGTCTTTCCCTTTTCACTGACCCTCTATTTTACCAAGCATGATATCCTTCTCCAGGGACAGTTCTCTTCTGATAACAGGATCAAAGTACAAGAGACAGTCTGGCCATTCTCACTTCTAAGGAGCATTCTGGGTGAACTTCTTCCAAGACAGATTTGTTCATTCTTCTCACAAAAGGACAAATATTGTATGAGATTATTATAAAAAGTCAAGAAAAGAGTTTGACAAATAAAGAAATATTCTTTGTTGATTGCCAGGGATAGGTGGGTGAGAAAGGGTAAACCACTAACTAAAGGGTAGACACATATTAACTGTGGTGAAGGGAAAGCACATTTATAAATAAAGAGATTAATTAATTAATTTAATTAACCCACCCAAAATTATTTTTTTTGTATGTGTATGTGTGTACAAAGAGAGAGAGAACAAAACAAAACAAGACAAAGCATAATATAATTGAATGGAGGGTGTCCAACCTCTGGAGTCAGATAAACCTGGCTTTTAATCCTCTTAAATGTGTGGGGTGTAGACAAGTTACTGAACTACTCTGAGTCTCAGTTTCCTTATATGTAAAACAGTGAAAATGCTACTTAATCTGCATGTTTGCAACAAGCTAGTATAAAGTAGTGGGCACAAGGTAAGTACTTAGTTAAACTCCAATATTAATTAGATTTAATACTGTGGGTAAATACGTTTAATTCAGAAAACTACCAAAAAAGAAAATCAATGAGACAACTGAAAAGCCAATGGAGTTGAAATTTGAACTGGACCCCCAAAGTGCTCTATTTCTTATCATAATAATCTGATTATTATTTTACACTCTAATGTTTCTGAAACGTAAAATAAACGGATAAGAAATCAGGTAAATATTAAGTTATGATATAGTTGTCATTGCCTACATATCTGTAAACATATGGGATCCCTACAGTAGGTGAATTTTAACTTTAGTTTAAGTCTTATTTCTTAATCAAACTTCTTTACAAAGATTAAAATATGATACAGGGTTAAGAAAATATTACTTTTAAATAAAGTGTAATTAAAGGCCCCCCCCAAAAAAGAAAACTCTAATAATACATCATGAAACTTTTTCTGAATTTAATTTCTAAGTAAGTATTGCAGTTACAAATTTCAAAATTCAACATTTTAAGTGTTAAAATGCTTATAATGAGTTTCTCTATGGACTGCTGTCTTTCAGCCAATTGAATATACATCTCTTGGGGGGATAAAGTTATTGTTTTTTCTCTTTAATTCTTCCAAGGATAGTTTATGCATATATAACTGATTATAGGTAATTATAATCCCTTCTTTTTGCAACATAAATGTTACATACATAATACACATAGCATTTTCACATTTTTGTCAAAATATCCTTTGGGGATTTTTATTCTTAAGTTCATAAGACCTTATTTATTTATTTATTTTTAGAGCTGCTTAGGATTCATAGGAGCTCTGGTTGCGTAGTGATTATGGCATTTGGCTGCTAACCAAAAGCTTGGTGTTTTAAACCTACCAGTCACTCTGGGGAGAAAGTAGAGGCAATCTGCTTCCATAAAGATTTATAGCCTTGAAAAACCTATAGGGTACTTCTCCATTGTCCTGCAGGGCCACTATGAGTGAGAATAAACTCTACTACATATAAGGAAGGTTGGGCAATCCTACTTCCGTAGTGATACTGCCTCGGAAACCCAAGGAGGGGTCGCTATGAGTCAGGGCTGACTCGACGGCACATAACAACAACAACAACAACAACATATAACAAAGGCGCTCTGGTAGCATAGTGCCTAAGGCACTTGACTGCTAACCAGAAGGCTGGTGGTTCAAACCCACCAGCCACTCCTCGGAAGGAAGATGGGGCAATCTACTTTTGTAGTGATACCACCTCAGAAACCCAAGGAGGGGTCGCTATGAGTCAGGTCCGACTCGACAGCACATAACAACAACAACAACAACACATATAACAACAATACAAACCTATTTACTTTGCGAGGTGTTCCTTTTTTTGTTTTGTTTTTATTAGTTTGTTTTGTAATTAATTTCAATTCTTTGGTGAAAAATATACAATAAAGCACAAGCCCATTCAACAATTTCTACACATACAGATCAATGCCGTTGGTTACAACCTTCACATTGTGTCACTGTTCTCACGATCTTTAACCATGTTATTTCACCACCATTAATTTCTATTCTCTTTGCCCCTAAAAGTTTCATCTGTGTTTTAGAGTTACTAAAACATTGTCATTTTGATTGCGTACTGATGATTCTTTAAAAGAGTGAAATGTTCAAGCCCAATATTCTTTATTAATTGAAATAAACTATTATTTTGTTTACATATTACTTCACAGAATAGTTTTGGATCAAGGATTAAAGATTTTTTTAGGATAGTAAATCTGGGTGTCTCCCGATTCTCAATGGACCCAGTATATTTGGTTTCCATAGAAATTTGATCTTTTGTTCCAAACTTTCCACCTGTTAATCAGGATTCATCTATTGGGTCCTTGATCAAAACATTCAGTAACAGTGGCCAGGCAACATCCATTTCCTCTGGTCTCATGGCAACAATGTACCTCCTCATAGAGGTAGGTAGACCGACAGACCAGTGAAAAATTGAGCGCCGTTGCTACTTGTTCCATTTGCCATCATGTTTATTTTCTCTTTCATTGTGCTCACAACTTTTGGAGGTAATTGATGTTAATAAAATAATCACGTAAATAAATGTAAAAGTACGTCTCTGATGTATATGACAAAAGGATATTTTTCCTGGTATTTAACAGATGCATATAAAAAGAAGGCCTTGACATAGCCAAACACCCTAAATGAATGAGTCACTGGGCTTTTGGGCTTAAAACTATGCTTGCCGGGGCATCAAGTTCAACTGGCATAACATACTACAGAAAAACATTGTTCTACATCCTACTTTGATGATTAGTGACTGGGATCGTAAAAGCTTGCAAGTGCCTTCTAAGATGCAACAATTGGTCTCCTCCTCTGGAGCAAAGAAGAATGAAGAAAATCAGAGATGTGTGGACACAATTAGGCTAAGAGACTAATGGGCTGTGCAAACCTCAGCCAACATGACTCTGAGACCAGAAGAACCAGATGATGCCCAGTTACCACTGGCAACTACTCGGGAAGGAGATAATGGGTAGAATGGGAGAAAAGTGTGGAACAAAACTCAAAATAATAAAAAAAGACCAGGTTTATTGGTCTGATAGAGACTGGTAAAATCCCTGAGAGTATGGCCTCTAGTCACTTATCAGGCCTGTAATTGAACTCATTCCCATGCTTCCAGCCAAACAATAGACAGGCATGCAAGGTAAACATACCAGGCAGGTACACTCCTTAGAACAATCAACCTTGAGAAATCAGAAAGGTAGCATTTGCAGAGGGAGATAGCTCAGAGGGAAGGAATGCATAGGAAAGAAGCATACAGAGAAAAGGTAACTGCAGGGAGGAAGTGCGAAGAGAGTTGTTACACTTGGGGATTGTAATCAGTGTCATGAAATAGAGTGTGTATTGAATGGAAAATGAATTTGCTATGTAAACTTTCACCCAATCACAATGCAAATAAATAAATAAATAGAGCACATTGGGGAAAAAAAAAAAAAAAAAGAGGACCCTGACTTAGGTAGGCCATGACAGCCTTCTTGAGGATATAACACTTGAATTGAGATAACAGTATGTGCAAAGGCCCTGTAGTAATAAGAAGTCAACGGAGAATTATAATTTGCCATTCAAAAACTAAGCAACATCATGACAAATGGAGAAAATATTGACATTGTCAAAGATTTCATTTTACTTAGATCCACAATCAACATGCATGGAAGCAGCAATCAAGAAATCAAATGACATATTACACATGTTGGACGAATCTGCTGCAGAAGACCTCTTTATAATGTTAAAAAGCAATGATGTCACCTTGACATGTACCCAGGCCAAGTCATGGTATTTTAAATAGCCTCAATATGCAAGTAAAAACTGGACAGTGAATAGCGAAGACAGAAGAAGCATTTCAATTATGATGTTGGCAAAGAATACTGAATATACCATGGAACGCCAAAAGAACGAAGAACTCTGTCTTGGAAGAAGTACGGCCAGAATACTCCTTAGAGCATGCTCCTTAGAAGTAATGACGTCAAGACTTCATCTTATGCATTTTGGACATGTTATCAGGAGGGACCAGTCCCTAGAAAAGGTAAAATAGAGAGTCAGTCTAAAAGAGAAAGACCTTCAATGAGACGGATTAACCCAGTGGCTACAACAATAGGCTCAAACATAGCAAGGATTGTGAGGATGATACAGGACATGGCAGTGTTTCATTTTTTTGTACAGGGGGTTGCTTTGAGTCATAACCAACTCCATGGTAACCTAACACATCAAGAACATACAGATTACTTAGTAGCATAAACATCTGAATCAGATTTATTTATTTATTTATGTCAGGAATAAGCACTGAGGTTTAAAAATATTCTCAGAGCTCCAAATGTCCTAGAGACGCTAATGGTGAAAGATCTTTGAGAAGCCATTGATAAAAACTGTGAGCCTCCAGTCTCTACACTCTTCAGCCTCCCCACCCATCCATCCATCCATTCCCCTCCTCCACAGAGGTGCTAGGTATATTGCTTTATAAATATAAGCGTATTTCATGGGATGAAAGCCACACCACACATACTTCATAAAAAGTTGCCCAGAGATTCTGCAGGTTTGTGTACTTTGTGATCACTCATCTGGCATGGCAACCCAGGCTCTCTAAAGAATGGGATCAGCACATGAATCCCTCTGTGCTGCTTTGCCCTCACTTGTCATTAGCAATGCACACAAAAACTTCTAAGCAATCATTCATTAGCGTTACACACAAAAAAATTCTATGCAATCATTATTTATAGCAATATATAAGAAAAAATGCTATAAGGAATTAAAAGTTTTGGTCTACTAAGGATTTTAGAAGTTAACATTGATGTTGATGGCAACTACTCAGAGTTGTTGATATCCCTTTCTTAATAATGTCACATGACTTATGATGTAAACAAGGTTTTCTCTGTTGTTTTTTTCCCCCATTCATCTTTTCTCTCCTACTTAAATCCCAGGATCTGTTCCTATTTCTGCTTCTCTGTGATATTGTTAATTGTAGGAGGAGAGGGAGAAAAAAGCCTCATCTATTTTAATTTCTGAGTAGCGACATAAATGAACTAGGACCAGGGAAGCCACTCGAACCTTGTAAAGATGTCCTTACAATAATTTCTAGAGAAATTTGTAGAGTTGGAATAAAATAAATTCTTTTATGCCAATATATTGATTAAATAATTACTTTATTTTTGATGTGTCATCTCCAATGTAAATATTTGTATTTTCTATATATTGCTTGAATGCTCACCAGAAGGCTGGCGGTTCAAACCCACCAGCCACTCCTCGGAAGGAAGGTTGAGCAATCCTACTTCCGTAGTGATACTGCCTTGGAAACCCAAGGAGGGGTTGCTATGAGTCGGGGCCAACTCGACGGCAAACAACAAGAACAACAACATATATTGCTAAAAAAACAATCTTTTCATTAAACTTTTATAAGACTCACTAACACAAAAATATACATTTTTAAAATATACCAAATAATTTTTTGATGGGCTTTTCTTCAAAGCCAACTAAATTTTTACTATAATACAATGTACAATGATATATCTTGTTGGATTTTTTTTTTTTTTTTTTTAATTTAGAAACCTGTTAAAGATACTCAAACTGGTCATGGATCCCTAAAAATAAAGTTTTTCTTTTTTTAATCTTGAGGTGTTTTATGGCCATTTGTTCCTTTTGGTTGCCTGCACCCATTTCTGCTTTCTCTGATAGTATATTTCTTCATTTGATATATTCCTTTGTGAAGTTCTCTCTTCCATTTGATGCAATGTTGGTGGTACTGCATAGCAAATCAAGGTTTGCTGTCCTACCTAGGATCTTTGATTCTTTTCTCTCTGAACTTGGACTAAAGAATGGGGAAAATATTTGGAATTCGCTCATTTGAATGCTATCACCATAATGAAATTATGTGTGGTTCTTATCGTCTTAGCTCTGTACCACCACCATATTTCTATTCTTTTAAAACCTTGTTCTCCTAAGCCCTCAACTATTATATGAGACATTAAGTTTTCCATCAATAATTTCTTAAAGCACCTGTTACTTTTCACCTCAGAACTCTCAAGTTCTTTTTGACGTGAATCTAGCCCAGGACAATATTCATCAAGAGGCAGCACTTTTAAATTGTTCTCATCCTGGTTGGCAATGAGCAACAATAATTATAAGAAGGAGCCCACAATTGAATGCCCCGTTATTGAGGATTGACACAAAATGCCTATTTCTGAGAAATAAGAATTGTCTACTTGTCAGTCAATTTCTTTGCCCTGGCCTGCTCAGCTATATCACCTGGGGATTTCAAACTACAGGCTCAGCCTTTTAGTGCTGCTGACATTTTTAACCAATGCATTACAAGTTGGAAACAGGAATTGGTCTTGTTACCCTAGAATATTTTCTCATATGGTCTTTTACCTTAATCCCTTTCATGTTTTTGTCCATCATGCTTAACTGAGCTTTTCCTGGGCTTATATATTTGTTTCTCTTGGCCCTTCTGGGCTTGTGTCCCTGTTTTCAATATTGTCAGTGTGCTTGGAACTCTGCATTCTCTAATCATATCACACCATTATGCTCCTCATTATGATAAAGTCCTAATCCTTTATAGTATGAGGACTTGCTGAGATTTTGTTCTAACTGCATCAATTTAGAGCTACCTGATTGAGCATGATTCCTTACTTAGCACTCCTGCTGCAGCACTCATTCTACCATGTCAGTTCACAGTAACAAATGCTCAACTATGTATTCTATTTGTCTTCTATCCAGTGCTTTTAGAAAAATGTGTGTATGTGTATATACAGAAAGCTTAGTGGTTCGAACCAACCCAGAGGTGGCTCTAAAGACAGGCCTGGTGATCTGCTTATGAAAGTTCACTGCCTTGAACACCCTATGGAGCAATTTTACTCTACACATATGGGATCACCATGAAGTGGAACTGACTTGATGGCAAGTAACAACAACACACACAAATACATAAATAAAACAACAACAACAAAAAAATCCCAAAAAGCAAAACTCACTGCTGTGGAATTGATTCTGACTCATATGACCCCTCCTTGGGTTTCAGAGGCAGTATCTCTATGGGAGTAGATTACCCAACCTTCTTTCTGAGGAGTGGCTGGTGGGCTTGAACCTCCAGCCTTCTGGTTAGCAGTCAAATGCCTTAGGCACTACACCACCAGAGCTCCCATATACACATATACACACACACACACACACACATATATATATATAAAGCCTTTTATAGCAATACATTTATATATATATATATATATGATAATAGGTTTTATATTTTTGTATTCTTTTCATATTGCCTACTATCATTGAGATTCCATAATAATTATATATATATATATATATATATATATATTTATTTATTTTACTTTACTATCTTCATTACATATCTTAGTTTTTAAGGTCAGAAGCCTGGAAATCATCCTGTATGACACCCTCTCCCACACTCTTCACTCTCAATCAATAACTGAATTCCAGCCCATTCTTGAATTGATTCCTCTCCTTGAAGAGTCCTCAGTACTCCAGTTTAGACTCATCTCTGACAAGGAAAGTGGTGCTGGCCTTCTAGTTTGACTCTGCCTTCAACTGGTCCCATTCAAAGCTGGCCTAATAGAATAATGATCAATTTAAACACATGTGACCATGAAGTTCCCTACTTCAAAAGCTCTAATGGTCCTTTGAATCTCTGAAGCAGCCTGGCTATATCAGACTCACCTAGAAAGCACTTAAATGTAGAGATACCTGGCCCCATCCCAGAGATCCTAATTCAGAGTAGTTAGATTTGAGACAACTGCTTAAGCAGATGGTGTCCAAATTGCTGTGTTTGTGTTTGCAAGACTGGACCACTGTATTTCTGCTCAGCTTCATTTCTCACCATTCTCCAGTGCTCATTCTATCCCTGGACAACTACATATGTATCTCAATACTCATTCAAACGTTTCATGGTTCCCCATCTTGCCTAACAGTATTCTCTTGGCCTAAAATCTCTGCACCTCCCTTCATCTTCCTTATCAACATAATTAATTCCAACTCCTACATTAAGGTTTATATTATAGAGTCAGTTCCCCAAGCTAAGTTAGCAGCATCACTTCATAACCTGTTGATTTCTCACATAATTCTGCTATCTGGCATGTAAATACATACACAGGGTTCAGTAAGAACCAAGAGGAGTCAGTGCCCTGATTTGAATAGTAGCTTTATTCCTCAGGAGTTGAGTGGCTTTGGGCAGGCTATTTTAACTCTTATTGTTTTATTTAATCTCTTACTAAGTAAAAGTAATACTAGTACATTCATGTTAAGGTTGTTGTAGAGATTAAGGAAGTTAATTCTTGAACACGTTTATAATAATCACTGGCACTTATGAAGCAGTTAGTACATACAAGTTATTATTGTATTCTTATAAATGCAATCTTTATTTGTCTTTAGGCGTTGGAAACATTGCATATAAACATTTGCAAATCAACATCCGAGAATGATAGCATTAGCAAATTATGCACTGCAACATTTATGTAGTACATGCTACTAATGATAAGTTGTAAAAAAAAAATGGACAGTCATAAGTGTCGTTCACAGTAACTCAAATACATCATAAGTTGGGGAGTACTTGAAGAAAATTTCCTTCCATATGTAAACCTTTCCTGCCTTTTCATAATAGTGGACCAACACAATATTTGTCCTTCTGTGATTGACTTATTTCAATCAGCATAATGTCCTCCAAGTTCATCCACATTTGAAGTGTTTTACAGATTCTACATCATTCTTTAGCGTTGTATAGTGCTCCATTGCATGTATGTACCATGGTTTTGGGAGCTCTAGTAGCGTAACGCCTAAGGCACTTGACTGCTAATCAGAAGGTTGGCGGTTCAAACCCACCAGCCACTCCTTGGAAAGAAGATGGGGCAATCTATTTCTGAAGTGATACTGCCTTGGAAACCCAAGGAGGGGTTGCTATGAGTCGGGGCCGACTTGACAGCACAGCACAACAACAACAACATCATGGTTTTGTTATCCATTCCTCAGTTCATGGGCAGTTAGTTTGTTCCATCTCTTTGCTATTGTGAATAGTGCTTCAGTGAACATGGGTGTACATATATCTTTTCATGTCCTGCCTCTCACTTTTTTTAGGAATCCTTAGTAATGGAACTGCTGGATCAAATGATAATTCCAACTTTTTAAGGAATCATCATACTGATTTCCACAGTGGTTGTATCATTTTATAGTCTCACCAGTAGTACATGAGATTTCTAATCTCTTCACATTCTCACCAGTATTTGTTATTTTCTGTCTTGCTGAATTTTGCTATTATTGCTGGAGTGCGATGGTGTCTCACTGTTGTTTTGATTTGCACCTCTCTAAAATCTAATGATAATAACATTTCTTTATGGTTTCTATATAAAATTAGTGATTTTTTTTTCAAAGTTCTTAAAGAGTGTTAATGGAATATGGATTGGGAATGCCTTTGGATGCCTTTTATTTCCTTTGGGTAGTATTGCCATTTTCACAATGTTCAGTCTTCCTATCCATGAGCATAGTATGTTCTTCCATTTATGTAGGTATCTAATAATTTCTCAAAGTAGTGTTTTGTAGTTTTCTTTGTATAAATCTTTTGTGTCTCTGGTAAGATTTATTCCCAAGCATTTTATCTTTTTGGTAGCTATTGATAATGGTATTGATTTCCTTATTTCCTTTTCAGATATCTCTTTGCTGGTGTAGAGGAATCTAATTGATATTTTATGTTGACCTTGTATCCTACAGCTATGCTATACCTTTCAATTAGTTGCAATAGTGTTTATATATATATATATATATAAATATATATATTTAACTGAGTCTCTTGAGTTTTCTGTGCATAGTGTCATATTATCTGCAAGTAGGGATAATTTTACTTCTTTACCAATTTGGATGCCTTTTATTCCCTTTTCTTGCTTTATTGCCCTGGCTAGGATTTCCAATACAATGTTGAATAGACATGGTGATAGAGGGCATCCTTATCTGGTTCCCATTTGCAAGAGGAATGATTTCAGTTTCTCTTCATTGAGAATAATGTTGGCTGTTGCTTTTGCCTATATGCCCTTTATTATGTTGAGGAATGTCCCTTCTATTCCTATTTTGCTGAGAGTTTTTATCAGGAATGGGTGTTGGATTTTATCAAATGCTTTTTTTGCATCTATTGATAGGATCGTGTGATTTTTTTTCTTTATTTTACTTATGTGATGGATTATGTTGATTGTTTTTCTAATGTTGAAACATCCTTGCATACTTGGTATGTATCCCACTTGGTCATGATGCATTAGTTTTTTGATATGTTGTTGAAGTTGAATGGCTAAGATCTTGTTGAAGAATTTTGCATCTATGTTCATGAGGGATATTGGTCTGTAGTTCTCTTTTCTAGTGGCACCTTTATCTGGTATTGGTATCAGGGTTATGCTTGCTTAATGAAATGAATTTTGGGGGATTCCATCCTTTTCTATGTTCTGGAATAGTCTGAGTAGGACAGGGTCATCTCTTTCCTGACTATTTGGTAGAATACTCCAGTGAAACAGTCTGGGCCAGGACTTTTTTTGTTAGTAGGTTTTTTTTTTTTTTTTTTTTTTTTTTTTTTATGGCCTGCTCAATTTCTTCTTTTGTTATGGGTATGTTCAAATTTTCTACCCCAGTCTATGTTAGTTTAGATAAGTAGTGTGTTACTAGAAATCTGTCCATTTCTTCTAGGTTTTCAAATTTTTTGGAATACAGTTCTTTGTAGCATCCTGATACCATCCTTTTTATTTCATTTGGTTCTGTTGTGACATCACCCATTTCATTTCTTATTCATATTATTTGCATTTTCTTCTTTTTCTTTGTTAAATTTGCTGGTGGTTTCTCGGTTTTATTCATCTTTTCAAAGAACCAGCTTCTGGTGTTTATTTTTTCTATTGTCTTTCCATTTACTATTTCACTTATTTTGCTCAACTCTTTATTATTACTTTACTTTTGGTACAGGTTTTATATATGTCATTCCATTACATTCTTGCTTGCATGGTTTCTGCTGAGAAAGCAGAGCTTAGACTTATTTGTTGCCCTTTGTAGGTAATTTTTGTTTGTTTATTTCTCCCATGCTGCTTTCAGGATTCTTTCTTCACCTTTGATTTTGGTAATTTTGGTTATGATATGTTTCACTGATTTTATTTTGGGGTCTATCTTGTTTGAGGATCATTGAACCTCTTGAACGGATATCTTCTCATCCTTCATCATATTAGGGAAGTTATCTTCTAAGAAATGTTTCACAATTTTCTCTGTGATTTTATTCATCTCTTCCTGTTCTAGAATTCTGACCACATGTAAGTTATTAAGCTGGTGTCCCTCATGGATGTTAGGCTTTCTTCATTTTGTTTTTATATTTTTTTTTTTCTGATTAATCTCTTAACAAAGTACTATTGAGGGATTTGTCTTCAATCTCACTAATTATTTCTTCCATTGATTTGATTCTACCCTTTGCCCATTAGTTCTATTATCTATTTCTTAAATATTTGATTAGTTTGCTCTTGTATTGCTTTCCTAAATTGTTCTAGAGTTTTGTCTCTGTTTCCCTTAAATTTGGAAGTGTTTTCCTTGACCTTGTCAGTATTTTTCTTGATCTGTCTCTCAAACTATTGAATGTACCTAAATATAATTCTTTTGAATTCCTTCTCAGGCAATTTCATAGTTGCTTCTTCCTCATGAGTTTCCCTGAGCCTGTATCCTTGTCCCTTGTTTGTACTCCTTTATCTTGCTTCTTTGTGTGGATTGGGTTGGTCAGTTGTTTCTGAGACATTGTGATGTTATTGTATTTATATTTAATTTGTAATTGTATGTTGGTGTGATTCATCCAGCTTTTTTTTTTCTTTGTTTATTTTTGATATATTTGAGTGAGCAGGGCTATTTTGCTACTCTATTCACTAGTTGACAGACTTATACACTCACCACCTGTCTACTGGTGAGCAGGATAAAGGATGACAGTGTGTGTACAGCTCTCTGTTAGCTGTTCATGAAGAGTAGTTGAGAGTGAATTGGGGTTACATTGGCCACTGTCTATCATTGATCTGTTGGTGCAGAAGCAAGTAGTGGTCCTCAATCAGTGGGGTGGAACTCCAGTAGGTGTAGGTGTGGTTGGATTGTGTGGGCGTGGTTGCTGTTTCTCACCTGGTTAGATTTAAAAACAAAAGAGTTAATAATAACAACAAGAAGAAAAATACAAAATGCATAAACACAAATCAGGAATTGCAAAAAAAAAAAAAAAATGAAATAAATAAAAAGAAAATTATACACACACACACACACACACATATAAAAGGCAAAAGAAAAAGAGAAAAAGAGATTAAAAAAAATCCACAATATCTGGGGAGGGAAGAAATAAGAGCAGATAGCAAAATGAAAGGAATAATAAAGAAAACAAGGTATGTGAAGAAGCAAAGGAAAGAAAAAAGAAGGGAATCAGGAAATGGGGAAAAACTCCCACACACCCACACACACATAAAAGAACTAGGGAAGGAAAAGAGAAAAAAATAATAATAAAGGAAGAAGAAAAAAAAGAATAATTAAAAAAAAACAAACAAACAGAGAGGGGTTGACAATGCACTCGGGTTCTGTTTCTGCTGGCCAAGCAGTCAATGGAAAGCAGGGCACATGGTCCTGGTACTAGAACCTGCCTGCCAAGAGGGCAATGGGGGCAGGGCATCTGATTTCTGAAGAGTTCCTATTGACCCAGAAGATGTATGGGACAAGGTAATTGAACCTGAAAAAAGTTCCTGCTTGCCCAGTGGTTGTGGGAGCAAGACATCTGGTTCCTAAAGAAATTCATCCCTGTTCAAAATGTAGCTGGAGATAGACTCTCTGGTCTCAGTACAAGTTCCTGCTATCTTAAAAGGCAGCTTGATGTAGGACACCTGGGCCCAGCAAAAGTTCTTGCCAGCCCAAAATGCTGCTGGCAACAGGATGACTGATCTTAGATCTAGCTCCTATATACACAGAAGGCAACAGGGGCAGGGCACATGATTTCAAGCCAGTTCCTGTTGATCCAGACAGTGTTTGTGGGCAGGACTCTTGGAGCCAGCCAAAGTATTTAACAGTCCAAAAGGTGATTGGAAAGAAAACTCCTGGTCCAGTGGGAGTTCTAGCCAGTTTAAAAAGCAGCTGTGGTCAGGACATGTGGTCCCAGACAATTCCTGCTGTCTCAGAAGGTAACTGGGAGCAGGATCCCATTCCTAGAAAAAAAAGTTCCTCCTATTCCAAAAGCCTGCTTCATGTAGGGTACCTGGTCTCAGAAAAAATTCCTACTGGTCCAAAAGGTGTCTAGGAAGAGGAAACGTGGTGCTAGGAATAGTTCCTGCCTCCCCAGAAGGAAGCTGGTTTGCAGGGTGCCCAGATCAATATGCAATTCTGCCAGTCCAGAAGGTGGGTAGAGGTTGGGGTTGGCCAAACCTTTGTTCACCAAGAGAGTGTGAGGTACACAGGTAACAAAGGGAATATTGTACCTTTCAAGTTGTCAGCCTCTAATACTGTTGCCCATGCTGTCCTCAGCAAGTGGATCCTATTTTTAGGTTGCTGCCTAGATCAAAACACTGCCTGCAAATATTCACAATGGCTGGACCCTTGGGACAGCCAACAGTCTGCAGCTCTCTTTGTCTCCTTATTCAGTGTTTTCCTTTATACTCATCAGCCACCAGTGCTGATGCAGTCCCCAGAGAGCAGAGCAGATCTTTAGGTTGCTGTCCAGATTCAATTTTCATTTGTAAATATTCAAATTGGCTGTATTGTCAGGACAGCTGATGGTCCACAGCTCCATTTGTCCCCATATTCAATGTTTTCATTCAGGATCTTTTACTACTTGGTATTTAATCCACTTCTTTATCCTTTTCTTCAAAGCATAGGGCTCCAATATTATCTTCTGAATCTATTTCAGTTGTTTTCTCTTTTTTTGTTATCGTAGAGGGTCTGTGTAGCTTGTCTGCCTATTCTACCATTTTATTGAAAGTAATATATTTATTGTATATATTGTTTTATTGTCTTTTCCCACCTCCATGATAAAGTCATTTTGTCTGTTTTATTTGCTTCTATGTTACCAGCAGATAGGACCATGTGAGTCAAATGATTGATATTCAAATAGTGTTTTGAATAAATCCTTTGAACTAGTGAAATGGGTCAAAGTAGTCACAAGGACTTTGTTCTATGGAAACCAAGTCTAAATCAATTAAGCTAAAATCTGACTTCATAGTAAGCTAAAACAGTAGATGGTGCAATGAATCAAAGGCATTTATTTTCCTAAACTATTCCAAGAACAAAAGGTATTCTATTTATAATTTATGTTATAATAACTATTACATAGATATTGTCCATTCTTGATTTTTATGTCTGTCTTTCTCAAGGAAAGAAAATGAATTGTCATTTATATACTCTATATAAACTAAATTTTACACAAAATTTATGAGCAAAGTGTTGAAATTTCAACTTTACCCAGTGTTTTGGATGTTGTTGAAAATCTCTTTAACAGGTTATCTGGTTATCTGTTTTTGCTTGGATTTCCTAGTATGATGCAGTGCTTAAGTGCTAATGTTTAATTGTTGTTGTTGTTCTTGTTATGTGCCGTCGAGTCAGACCTGACTCATAGTGACCCCTCCTTGGGTTTCCGAGGCAGTATCACTATGGAAGTAGATTGCCCCATCTTCCTTCTGAGGAGTGACTGGTGGGTTTGAACCTCCAGTCTTCTGGTTAGCAGTCAAGTGCCTTAGGCACTATGCTACCAGAGCAATTAGGAGGTTCAATCTCAGAGTAGAAAGAGTAAGGCAAGAGGGAAATGACAGAGAGAAGAATGGAGATAAACAACTTTAAAACAAAATTTAAAAATAAATATAAAGCTTCTGTTAAGTAAACACTACTGGAAAATGAACAACACTATAAGCATGAGTAATATATATTCAGAAAAGAATAAAATGAGTGGAAAAGAAATCAAGGTTAAAGACTTCTCAAGGTTGAAAAAGTAGCTCTTATTCTTTGAATAAATAGATTTTAAGCTTTTGTTAGATTTATTTACTTATTTTAAGCTTTTTTGTGTTAAATTTTTGGCTAAAATTTAACAATAACCTTGACCTAGGAAAATAGTCAGTGTTTGGGGAGAAGATAATTGCAAATCAGCACTGACCAAAATTATATCAGAGACCACTTGGGTAAAGAAAAATAATTTCAAAGGGAAATATTAGATTACAGAAATCAAAATAGAGCAATAAACCACTGAGATGAAATGAAGTGACTTCAAAATTCTCCTGAAAGTATTTGTATAAATATATTTGTCTACACTCAGCATTAAGATGATCCTCAAGCCCTCTTTTTATATTTTTGTAATTTATAACACTGGATATATTCAGAGAATTAGAATTACATCTCAAATTGCTCTATGCACAGTGATATTGTGTTGGCCACTCCCTTTTTTTTTTTTTTTTTTGGTATATTGCCTTTTCCTTCACCCAAATTAATAAGTGTCTCTTATCTAGTTAGTGATTTTCCCTCTCCTTTCTTCATGTCCCCAATAACCACCAAAGTATGTTTCTTTTTGTATATAAAACTTTCTTTGACTTTTTATGATAGACAACTCACACAATATTTTCCTTTTTTGATTGACTTATTTCACTCAGGATATTGTCTTCCAGGTTACTCCGTAGATGAGATTTTTATTGGATTCTTCATTATTCTTAAATGTTGTATAGTGTTCCATTGTGTGTGCATACCATAGATTTTTTTTAATCCATTCATCCATTGATGAGCACTTAGCTTGTTTCCATCTCTTCCCTATTATGATTAAAGCTGCAATTAACATGGGTGTGCCTACATCGTTTGAGTGTCCTTGCTCTCATTTCTTTAGGGTATATACCTAGTAGTGAGATTGATGGATCAAATATTTCTATTTCCAGTTTTTTTAAAAAATGCTGTACCATTTTCCATAGTAGTTGCACAATTCTGCAGTCCCACCAGCAGTGTATGAGAGTTCTAAACTCTCTCCACCCTTGCCAGCACTTCTTGTTTTGTGTTTTTTGAAATTTGCTATTATTGCTGGGGTGAGATGATTTCTCACTGTTGTTTTGATTTACATCTTTCTAATGGCTAATGATTGTGAACATTTCTTCATGTGTTTGTTAACCACCTAAACATCTTCTTTGGTGAAGTGTCTGTTCAAGTCCTCTGCCCATTTTCTAACTATATTGTCTTTTTGTTGTTGAGGTGTTGAAGTTTCCTATAAATTTTAGCAATAAGTCCCTTGTCAGATATGTGATTGTCAAATACATTTTATTAATCTGTAGGTTCTCTTTTTACTCTTTTAGAGAAGTCTTTTGATATGCATATGTGTTTAATATTTAGAAAGTCCCAACCATTGAGTTTATTTTCTGTTGTTTGTCTACTTTTGATAATCTATTTATGCCATAAATTAGGGCCACTAAGTTTGCTCTGGTAGCATAGTGCCTAAGGCACTTGACTGCTAACCAGAAGGCTGGCGGTTCAAACCCACCAGCCACTCCTCAGAAGGAAGGTTGGGCAATCCTACTTCCGTAGTGATACTGCCTCGGAAACCCAAGGAGGGTTTGCTATGAGTCGGGGCTGACTCCATGGCAAATAACAACAACAACAAAGTTTGCTCGTAATTTTTCTTTGTTGGTCTTTGTAGTTTTAGGTTTCATATTTAGGCCTTTGATTCTTCTTGAGTGAGGCTTTGTGTAAGGTGTGAGGTATGGATTTTGTTTCACTTTTTTTTTTTGTTTGTTTCATATACTTCTGCTCTAATCTTTATTATTTTCTTCCTTCTGGAGACACTAGACTTTTTTTTTTTTTTGCTGCTCATTTCTTGATTGTTGGAGAAGTTGGGTTAAGATATTGATTTTGGTCCTTTCTTCTTTTTTAATGTGTGAATTTATAGTTATAAATTGACCTCTGAGCATTGCTTTTACTGTGTTCCAAAGGTTTTCATTCTTGCTTCCTTCTAGGAATTTTTTTTTTTATTTCACATTTTATTTCTTCTATTTCCCAGTAGATTTTAAGTAAGATGTTACTCAGTTTCCACATATTTTTCCCCCTGATCTTCCTATTGTTGATTTCTAATTTTATAGTGTATGTCATCTGAGAAGACACTTTCAATTATTTCTATGTTTTTAAACTTATTGAGGTTTTATGGCTTAACATGTGGTGTTTTCAGAAAAATTATCCATGTGTACCTTCTTTTTTCAGTGTCTATGAGGTCAAGTCAGTTGATTGTGTTGTTCAGATCTTCTGAATCCTTGTTGAGTTTCTCTCTAGTTGTTCTATCCATCAAAAGTGGTATACATCTATTATTGTGGACTTGTCTATTTCTCTTTTCAGTTCTGTTAATGTGTGCTTTATGTATTTGGAGACTCTTTCATTGGGTGTGTAGATATTTATTATGGTTCTGTCCTCTTGTAACAAGTACCCTTTAATCATTATATAATGCCCTTCCTTTTCCCTTGTGTTTTTACCTTGAAATCTGTGTTATCAGATACTAATATAGCCACTCCTATTTTTTGGTTGTCATTAGCTTGATACACTTTGTTCCATTCTTTGATTTTTAATTTATTTTTATTTTTATCTGTGCGTAGGCAACATATTGATGTATCCCCTTTTCTTATCCATTTGGCTACTCTCTTCCCTTGATTGGTACATTTATTCTATTTACATTCAATGTAAGCAATGATAGGCATTAATTTTCTGCTGTCTTTGTTTTTTGTTATGGTGTTGATGATTTCTTTGTTCTGTATAGCTTTCTGTGCTGAGTTCATTTTGTTATCAGATTTTCTTTTCATTTTTTCATTGCTATTTATTTTGTGTTTACTAAGTCCTTTTGATTTTCTTCTTTCTTGTTTTGGTGAGAAACTTCGTAATTAATTTTCTTTGTGGTTACTCTGCAATTAATTTTTATCCTCCTAAGCCTGTAAATCTGTTATATCTTGATACCATCTTGACTTCCTCACCATTTGGAAGTTCTGTAATTATACCATTTATTCCTTTCATTGCTTTGTAGTTACTGTTTATAGATTGACACTTCTGGTTCTGTGAACTTATTTTAATTTGGAGAATTCTTTTTCTGGGTTGGTTTCTGGGTGATATTGCCATGTATCTTTTTCATCTCAGTTGTGGTCGGTCATTGTTGGTTCTTTTTCTGAAGGACTCCCTTTAGAATTTCTTGTAAGATTGGTCTGGTTTTTACAAATTCCTTTAATTTCTGTTTGTCTGGAAATGTCCTAATTTCACCATTGTATATGAGGGATAGTTTTACTAGATGAATAATTCTTAGAGCAATTTTTTTTTCAAGGTTTTGTATGTTAAAGCCCTTTGACTTCTGGTCTGCAATGTTTGTGCTGTTCTCAGAACTCAGTCTTTATCTGTTGGACTTTGTAGATAACTTTTTGTTTTTCCCCAGCTGCTCTCGCTATTCCTTCTTTGTTTGATTTTGGAAAGTCTGATTATGATATCTCTTTGTGACTTTCTTTTGGGCTTTATCCTGTGTAGTAGTCAAGGTTGTGTGTCAACTTGGCTGGGCCATAATTTTGAGTGTCTGGGCAGCTAGATATAGTTATTTTCCATGATGAGATTGTAATTACCTTCATGGTGGAAACTTCCGTGAACAGCTACGTAGTTGCCTTTGGGGTATAGCCTGTTTCTAGTATATGGAGGAGATTTAAGGAAGGTCTTTAGCTTTTTGGCACATTTTGGATCCTACATCTAGCCAAGTCTTCATCTTCAGTACCTGGATTTGAATCAGTCATCCACCTTGTTGTCTGCCAATCTTGGAATTGTTATTTTACCTGTCAATCTTGGGCTTGTCAGCCTCAGCAGCTAGCAGCTGTGTAAGTCAGAAGAAGCCTTTAGCTCGCTCCAATGGGCCTGGAACAAGAGGCAGAGCTGAAGCCCAAAGTTGAGGGCCTTCTACCAGGCTCTAGAGTTGACACTATGAACTAATCTCCTAGGTAAGCTGTTAGCCTCCTAAACTTCAAGAGAATAAATTCCTGTTTGTAGAAGCCATCCAATTGTGGTATTTGTGTTATAGCAGCCCTAGAAGACTAAGACATCTCATACGAGGTTTGTTGAACTGCTTGGATGGATAGCTTTTCATCTTTTTTGATATTAGGGAAATTTTCATCTAGTAAATCTTTGACAATTCTATTTTGTTTTTGTCTCCTCTCCTGTGTTAATTTTTCCTCTTGATACTGTCTCACACAAATCCTAGGCTTTCTTTATTTTTCTTCATTTTTTTTCTAACTATTCCTCTTACACAGTGGTTTCCAGGTATTTGTTTTCTATCATTGATCTATTCTTTAATTGATTCAGTTCTCCTCTTCTGTGCTTCCAGTGTGTTATCTATCTCTGTAAGTTTAGTGCAAATCTGGATTTCTCATTGATGTTTTTGTATGGTTTCTAATTGTCTATTTATTTTGTCATTTTGCTCTTGAGGTCACCCCCCCACCTTAATTCTTCTAGTGTGTTTTCTGTATTTTTCTTGGTCTTGCTTGTTCTTTCCTTGAGCTCTTTGAAGGTTATATATAAATATAAATATGTAAAATAAATTCATTATCAGGTAGTTATACTGCCTGTTCTTCCTCAAAGAGGTTTCCTGGTTTTTCATTTTAATCACTTGCTTGTGCCATTTTGTCCTGTGTCAAATCATATTGTCTATTGTCTCATAAATTTTTTGAGTAATATTTGTTTGTTGATTACATGCTGCTTTGTTTCTTTTTTTTTTTTTTGCTTTGTTTTGTGGTATGCTGGTGGGTGGAGTGGGTATGCTTCTTTGATTGCTTGTTTGGCAACACTGAGTACTCCCCACCTGTTCCTAGGTGGATGGAGTAATTGGTGAGGATATGGACACATGTCACCGTTTGCTGGCTGTTAAAAAAAACTGCAGGTGGGGTGAGCAGGTATTGTCCACTCATTCATTGGGTATGGCGGTAGGTGATAGGTGTGGTAGGTATGGCTGACTAGTAGGGAAATAATGTCTGCCTCCTGTTGGATGAGACAGAAAAAAAAGAAAAGAGGGTATGAGAAAAAATTTGGGTAAAAATAAAGGAAGTATAAGAAGAAGAGGGGGGAAATAAATAAAAAGGAAGAAAAAAAGGAAAAAAAAAGAGAGTAAAACATGGGGTTGGTTCAGAAATGGTTGCCCTCTTATTGCTGGTAGCAGTGGCAGTAGGAGGCTGTTGTGTGATCCCTGAGAGTATATGCCTATGGATATGGCAGGAGCATAGTGTGTGGTACACTCATGAATGCATCTTTGATAGCAGAGGTCACAGGGGGTCTTGCATTCTGTGAAGGCATGACCTGTTAATCACATGGGTGCCAGGTTCACAGAGCATGAAATGATTTGCTATGTTTGCTTGGGGAGAGGTACAGAGAGTTGCTGCTAGTTGAGGGAGGTAGTCTGAGTGAACTGGTAGGTTTGGTGGTATCAGAGAGGCTCTGGGTTGGTGGGTGCAGGGAATGAAGCTCACACCTAGTCACTGGGGAGGTGTGGTGGGGAAAACTAGAGAAATCACTTTTCTGGTCACAGTTCACTAATGAAGGTCTTGTGCACTTCTTGGTGAGCACAGCTGATTATCCATTTCCTGCCTAGACTCAATCACGTGGGGGCCCATCCAGAGTCCAATGTCTCTAACCACCACCCCACTGGCCTTCCTCTCCAAATGGACCCTCAACACAAACAACTAGGTCTCACTATTAGTGAGTTGTTTCATCCCACGTTACTCTGGAAGTCACCCCATGCCACCGAAGTTTTGCCTGCTCCTTGAACTTTCCTCTACCAGATCCAACTTGTATCTGTTCACTTTGTTTCATTCTGTATCTGTCCACACTAAGTTGGCTTCTTCTCTTTGCTCACATAAGATACCTTCTATGTCTAAATGACCATGCCTTATTGAGCCTTCACTTGTTTTCTCTCCCCAGTTTTCTGCTCTGTCTCACTTTTCAGTTAATGTTTAATTGAATTCTTAATCCCCTTATTTGAAGCTCAGAGTTCCAGGATTATCATCTGTATTCGTTTCTCCGTGTTTTTCAGGTCTCTGTTGCAGAGGCATTAGGCGGAGTGTGTCACCAGAACTCCATCTTCTATCTTCTCTCCCAACTAGTCTTTGTATAACCTGTTCTCTCAACTATTCATTATCTTTGATCATTTTGTCTTTTGGAAAAATCTAATTTTCATTGTCTCTTTAACTTTGACACTCATAACTAACTGCAACTGTTGAAAAATATTTCTAGCACCCTCAGACTTTACTCCTGGAGCCATTAATTTCCTCTTCAGTCTATTTGGCCTCATTTGCATGTTGTTACTCCCTTAGCCTTTTGGTCCATAGTAGAGGCTTTTTTAGTACCAGTAAAGACTCTGGTTGGTCTAGTATGTGTATTTTCCAGAGTAGCATTTTTGTAAAAGGCAGAAAGATATGCATAAGAATAAAGATGGAGAGGAAATCCATAGGTTTTATTGAAGAAACAATATTCTAGAAGTTAATGGTAACTCTCCACTAACTTACTAGATAACCATGAAGAGATAGTATAGTTTAGGTGCATTTCAATTCTCCAACTCATAAAATACAAAACTAGAGTAGAGAATCAATATTGCTTCAGAGCTGACTCAAGGGCACCTAACAGCAACAACAATAATTGTTAATTGCTGAAATTTAAATATTATTTAATTTAATATCATTATATTAAAGAGAATATATTTTAGAAATTAAGTCATGGATTCTATAGAAATAAATAACTTTAAATTGATAAAATCCACTATAATAATTCAACTTTGGGGAGTAGGTCAGAGAATAACATTAGTAGAAAATATTAAACTGTAAAAATGCTCCATTTAAATATATGGGCAGGAAATATAAAGACTTCAAATATAGGTTAAATTATGTGGTTAATCATCTGTCAGAACCATAGACTTTTAGACAAAATATGTCATATAAATTTCATTTTAAGTGTAACAAGCGACCAGTTTTAAGAGTACAGAGAATAAGGCACTTTGATTTTACTATCGGCATTTCCATGAAGACTCCAAGAATAATGCAGGCTTAAGGACTTGACCACATTTTCTGAAGAAAAAATATAGTATTTAGAATAAATGTATTTAAAAATTATGAGCAGGGTATGAAATGCATTCTGGAATTAAGGAAGAAAAACTGCCCCTAAATAATCTTCAGCACTTTATCCATTTTATTCAGTAGCTTAATTTTTCTTCTATGTTGCTCTACCTTACCAAGAACAGAAATCTAAAAGGGTTGTGAGAATAGGATTTGTGAGAAAAGTTTAGTTGTCTGAATTTTGTTCTGAAGATGCAAGTAAATATAGAAAAATACAAAGTGTTGCTGCGTGTAAATTACCAGATTTTAAGAATTGTGCACCAAGACAGTCATTAGGAATTAATTCTTTTAGTTAAGGGTAATCAAAGGCATTAACCAATTGTAAACCCATTCCAAGAGGTGTTGTTAATCGAAGAAGTCTAGTAGATAAGGCTTCCAGGGGATGAATCCAGTCCAGTCTGAAAAAAAATCTGCACCAGGTTTGAAAAATCACCCCTTCCTCTTGTGCAAGTAAGATGCTAAGAGCCCAACTGCTTTTTGAATCTAAGTCCTGTTTTCAGTGAAGCCTCTGTAAAAAGGCAGGGGCAGGGGCAGAGATGACACCCCAGGGCTCTGAGCCACCTACTCCTTTCTGACTCAAAGAAAGATAAGGATCGTCCATTTACGTTGTGACCAGACCACCAGCAACCCATTGAAGAATGTCTTCTAAATAAGACCATGGCTCCTAAGAGAAATAACTTCCTTCTCATCTTCTACCTCAGTTTCTCCCAGCTCATCCACATAAAAAGTAAGCCTTTTTTCCATTTACTGAACTTCTGGTACTTTTCTTGTCTTAGAAAGTATTTCTTTCAAATAGTTTATGGCATTGTAGTTTCTATAATACAATGCTTAAAAAAGAAGAAAAAAAATTGATGTGCAAAACCATGAGTTTTGCCATCTACAATATATGGTGATTCACAAATGCCTGCAAGTGTCTTGTGCTAAACAAATCAGTATTACCTATGTGAACAATTAATTTATGATTCCATGATTTGAGGAGGTATTGATGGTGGAATTTTTTTTTTTTTTAACCTGTTCAATAGCAAATAGGAGAATGAAATGATCACATAGAAAAGAAATTATTTTGTTTTTGCTCTTAGGAGCCATGGTCTTATTTACATTTTTATGGAATAGATGTTCATGTTATATGTTCAGAATCCTCTAAAAGTATGTTATTCATGAACTCTATCACATTTTATTCCGTATGCCATGCATTGATATTTACTTTTAAACACTTTGCATTGCAGCATTTGCTCTTATCATCAAGGAGGCAATCTCATAATGGTTCAGAGCTTCTCTTTCAACAGCAAAATGGGCTTTTTTTCTATTGTATGTGCCCCTGTTTTAGAAATGAAGATATTATTTTACACAAACATCCCCAAACAGAAACAAGAGCAATGTTTCTGGGATATCTCGTCGGATGTATGGCAGTGTGGAAAATCAGAGGCGACCACATGGTCTCAGCTGTGTGTTTCAGAAAGACAGTAGCTATTGAACACAGTTAAAATGAAGACAGGCAGAGTATGTGCTTGTCAAAGGGGCCGTGTGATTTGTGTCTGCTAAATCTGAATATCAATAAGGCAAAGCATAGAGCAGCTGCTGTTGAACAAGACAACTTGGCATGAGTGCACCGTGTTGTGTAATCTGGGTCACCTTCTGTGCCTGTACCAGCAAGAGTGTTACTTATATAGTTTATAGTGGAGCATATATGAGAGATTGGGCAAAAATAGAAGTACATGTTGTATACAGTTGGGTAGCTGAAGTAAAGTACAGGGAAACAAAGACAAATTTTAAGCAAATGAATGGTAAAATACCTGATTCCAATGCACACACACATGCACACATATGCACATACACATACAGAGCATTTTTTTAGAAATATATTGTTTGAGTTATTTAAGTATTTCTTCAACCTCAAAATTTAATATGGGTCACATGTAATATAGGAATTAAGGTAGGAAAGTGTTATGTTTAAATATGTAGATGAGAGGAGAAAGGGAGCAAAAGAAGACGAAGCATGAATGAAAAATGAAGTGAGTTCATAATGAAATTTTAGAGAAAGATCTTTGTTGGTTCAATGCAACATATGTTTATATTCCTAGACATTGCTGCATATAGCTTTTAAGAAGATGAATATATGCATCTAAAGCACACTTCTGCTTTAAAGGCCTCATAACTATAACCTATAATTATGTACACATCATTTATTTCTTTGTCTTTAAGTGGGAGACTTTATTGATGGACTATAAATAAATATTTCATAATATGTGGTTTATCCTTTAACACAACAATATTCTTACTGGCTTTAGAAATGAACATGAAGCCTCATTTTGTTCATTTTTTAAGCAGGCAGATTTTTATCTGTGTTAATATATTTACTTGCAGGTATGATAGCACCTTCCTAGTTAAAACTTTTCATTGATTTCTTAGTACCTACAATAAAGTTTATACTTTTTTTTTTTTCACCTGATTAAAACATTCAGTAACTTAGCCTCAACCTTATTTTCCACCCTTACTTCTTAGTACTTTTACTGGGTTCAATAGAGTCTCTCTAAAATCCATGTCTTTCCTAGAACCTCAATAGTTGAACTTGTTTGCAAAGAACCTCTTTGGGGGATTTAATTAGCTAAGATGAGGTCATACTAGATTGTTGCTTTTGTGTGTCATCAAGTTTATTCAGATTTATAGAGATCCTACATGACAGAGTGAAACTGCCTGACAGGGTTTTCCCAGGCTGTCATCTTTATAGGAAGGAGCTCTGTTGGCACAGTGCCTAAGGCATTCAACTGCTAACCAGAAGGTTGGTGGTTCGCACCCACCAGCCACTCAGCAGAAGGAAGATGGGGCAATCTACTTTCATAAAAATGTACTGCCTTGGAAACCCAATGGGGGTCACTATGAGTTGGAATCAACTCCATGGCAGTGAGTTTGGTTATTTGGTTAATCTTTACAGGAGCAGACCACAAGGTCTTTTCTCCTATGGAATCACTGTGTGGGTTTAAATTGTCAACATTTCTGTTACCAAAAGAGTGTTTAATCATTGTACCACCAGGGCTCCTTGCCGTATTAGATTAGAGTGGACTTTAAATTCATCAGAGTTATGGTGACATAGTGGTTAAAGCATTTATTTGGCTGCTAACCAACAGATTGACAGTTCAAACCCACCAGCCACTCTGTGGGAGAGATACAGAGCTGTCTGCTTCTGCAAAGATTTACAGCCTTGGAAACTCTATGGAGCAGTTCTTCCCTGTCTGAAAGGATCACTGAGTCAGAATTGACTCAATGGAGTGGTTTAGATTTTTGTTGTTTATTTTTTTAAATCCACTAAGAAGGTGATATGAAGACACAGAGAGACACATAGGGAAAATATGATGTAACAGTGGAGACAGAGATTGGAGCAATGCAGTGTGAAATTCAGGGAATATCAAGGATGGCCACTAACCTCAAGAAGTTAGGGAGAAGCAAGGAAGGATTCTTCCCTAAGGTCTCTGAAGCAGTGTGGCCTTGATGACACCTTGATTTCAAACTTCTGGCCTCCAAAACTGTGAGAGAAAAAATTTTGTTGTTTTAATCCACCTGGTTTGTGGTAATTTGTAAAGGCATCCCTAGGTACTCTTGACAAAATCCAATGTTCCAGCCACGTAAAACAGTAGCTAATGGTAAGAATGGCTAACATTATATATATATTATATTCCATTTAGTCCTTAAAATAACTCTGTAAGTTGTAGACTGCAGTGAAACCTGTGAGAGCTGGAACTCTAAGGGGCTGCCTTGTTTTTCTGGGTCTTCTAAATTTTCCTCCACCGACAAGATACATTTTAATCATTCTTTTATCACTTGTTTTAGTGGAAAATATCTGAGTTTTCCTTCTCTGATAGGTTTCTGCCTTGTATAGGTTCTGGCTTTGGCAGGTTTTACTGTATTATAATTATCCACATTTTATAGAAGAGAAATCATGGTTCAGATCATAATACCAGTGAATCTCTAAGCTTGGTGCACATCAAAGAGCTGGAATGCTCATTTAAGATTCAAATTCTCAGGTCCAATCCCAGAAACTTAATGTGCCTGTGATGCAAATTTTGGGCATTCTACTTCCATAGTGATCCTGCCTCGGAAACCCAAGGAGGGGTCGCTGTGAGTCAGATCCGACTTCATGGCAGTGCGTTGCGTTGTTGTTGTTGTTGATGATGATGTATCCTAGGAGCATGAAATTTAATGAGCTCTCCATTTCAAGTGCAGGTGATCAGTGACTCACATCTCAAGAAGCTCTGCATTGCAATAAAGGTTTACTGGGAACCTACTGCATAATGGTGCTAAGAATCATGGGAATAATAAAATATAAGCACATCCCTCCTTTCAAAGGGTTTATTTAGGAGAAAAGGTAGGCAGTATAAGATTTATGGTGTTATTCTCATTTCATATAATACATGTAACCATCCTATCAAGTAGAATTTGTCATTTCCATTTTAGAGTGGAAAAAAGCAAGGCACATAGAGATTTATTAACCTGCCAAAGGGTGTACTCACGGAGAACGGTGGAACTGAATCTCGAACCCAGTGGTCTGACTCTGTACTCTGTGCTCTTAGCTTCCATGAACTGACTACTGCCATTAGGTAATAGTGCCTAATGGAGCTTTAGCATGCTGCTCAGAACATAATAATTCACCAGCAATTTTAGTTATTAGTACCATACTATTTGAATGAATCAGTGATACTTCCTCCTGAACTTTGATATAGATTCCTTTAAATTTAAAAGAAAAGAGTCACCTCTGACTCGATCTCTATTTTTTCATAAAATTGGTGTTTTGCTCTGCCACCACGAGAATGTTGTTTAGTTATTTGTCAAATTTCTTATCCCTTCATTTCCCTTCAAATGAGGACATTTGACTCAATATTAGAGCAGGGTTCAAGAAGTGACTTTCCTTTCCTGTTCCTGAACAGGTAGACATTTCCCTTTAGTTGTAGTTGCAATGAATTTGCTGTTACACTCTTCAAATTGTTCTCATGCCTGTTCCACTCTTTTTCAAAAGTGGTCCAAGTGTATAGAATCAATCAAATTTTCATAAGAGCTGTTATATATTGATTTTGAAAGTATTCAGAGAGAATTTTATTGGAGTGAGTCTCTTCCCTGCCCCATGTTTTCAAGCTGTTTTAAATAATGAGATTCTGTTAGGGACTTTGATATATGAATCTGTTATGAAGGGCTTGAAAGAAAACTCATTAAGCAGCAATGAATTTAAAAAGTAATTTATAGCTACATTTCACTATTTTTTTTTTATGAATTTGGGGGTAAGTTGAATATTTTCAGTATAAATGTCATATCATCTAGATTAATTTAAAGTAATTGTATAATCCATATGCAAAGCATAGTCATAAATTATCGGTGAAATTTGGTTTGACTCAAAATTATTATTGGAGTTACTTGAACAACTTCAACAAGTTTCTAGCACTTATAAGCATTATTAAGTAACTGAATTTGATAGTTTTTTTTATTTTTTTAAAAAAATTATTGTGATTTGGGTGAAAGTTTACAAAGCAAATTTGTTTTCCATACTGCAGTTCAGACACAATTTGTTTATTGACGTTGACTGCAATTCCCACAATGTGACAGCTCTCTTCCCATTTCCTCCCTGTCTTTCTTTCTGAAGCATTCCTACTTCTAAGCCTTCTCCCTGTGCAAATACATTCCTTCTGTTTTCCCATGATTGGTCCTTCTAAGGAATGTATCTATCTGGTGTAAATGTTCACCTATATGCCTCTCTGTTGTTTGACTGGAAGCCATGGGAGTGAGCTCAATTCCAGGCCTGAAGGTTAACCAGGAGCCATAGTCTCAGAGGTTTCACCAGGCTTTGTCAGCCCAATAATAGAGTTATTTTAAAGAATACTTTCTTTCCAATCTACCTAAAGAACACATGTGATGATGCTGAAAGCTATGCCACCAGTATTTCAAATACAGCAGGGTTACCCACAGGGGACAGGTTTTAGCGGAGCTTCCAGACTAAGACAGGCTAGGAAGAGAGGCTTGGTGAGCTACTTCTGAAAGCTAGTCAGTGAAAACCTTATGGATCACAATAGACTACTTTCTGATGTAGTTCTGGAAAATGAGTCCACTAGGCTGGAAGACACTGTGCAGCAGCTGTAACAACAGACTCAACCATACCAATAACCAAGACAATGGAACAGGACCTCGTAATGTTTTACTCTGTTATACATAAGGTCACCATGAGTTGAATCCAACCCCACAACAACTGACAATGACAACAAAGTATAAAGAATAACTATAAAGAAGAAATGTGATCTGATCCAATTTTAATGTCATTATTAAGAAATAGTTGCATTTGTTCAATAGGTCAGAAAAGGTTTTTTTATATGCATTAGGGACTATCTTCTTTAAAATTCTACATGTGTATAAACATTAAAGCTTCTTAAAAATTGTAGTAAACATGTACATAACAAAACATCTATAATTTCAACATTTTTTACATATACAATTCAGTGACATTCATTACCTTCATAAAATTTTGATATTCACTATACAAGTTAATATCTTTGCTGCAGCATGTTGTAAAGTGCCTACATATTTATTAGTGTGAAAAAGATTTCTTTGCTTCCTCAAAAGAAGATAATTATCTCGTCAGTTTAAAGTATTATATACTTCATAAAGGTTACCCACTGTTTCCTACATTATATAGTAGAATTAATTTTAGCTTCTTTTATTAGATAATTAAGACAAGTCAGATTAATCTGGAGAATTATATTCTTCTTTCATCTTCGGTGATTTTCAAATATTAACATTGTTGTTGTTGTTATGTGCAGTCGAGTTGAACCCAACTCATAGCGACCCCTCCCTGGGTTTCCGAGGCGATATCACTACGGAAGTAGATTGGACAAGAAAAATTAGAATTTTTACTTTTGTTTTCAATTTTTGCTGATTTGTGGTTCTATTCTGGGCTTTCCATTCTGTTGCCTTTATCTATATGTCTGTTCTTTTGCTAATACCATGCTATTGATTACCATAGCTTCATACTGTTTTGTAGTCGTATAGTGTCAGTCTTCCGATTTTGTTCTTCAGCATTTTGTTGATTATTCTGTCTTTTGTCTTTTCATATACACTTTAGAATCAGTTTGTTGTTATCCACAAAAATAACTTGGTGGTGTTTTGAGTGGGATTGCTGTGAATCTATAGACAAAGTAAGAGCTCCAGTGGTGTAGTGGATAAGGAAATTGATTGCTTACCAGAAGGTCAGCAGTTCAAACCCACCAGCTGCTCCACAGAAGGAAGACTGGGCGATCTACTTCTGTAAAGATTTACAGCCTCAGAAACCGGAAAGGAGCAATGGTAGCAAAGTCCTGAAGGCATATGACTGCTAACCAGAAGGCTGGTGGTTCACACCCATCAGCCACTCCTTGGAAGGAAGGTTGGGCAATCTACTTCTGTAGTGATACTGTCTCGGAAACCCAAGGAGGGTTTGCTATGTGTCGGGCCCACTCGATGGCACATAACAACAACAACAACAACATGAATCAGAAAAGACTGGATGGCAGTGATTTTGGGTTTTTGTTTGTTTGTTTGTTCAGACGAAGTAAGGGAAAATTGACATTTTAACAATATTGAGTCTTCTAATCCAAGAACATGGAATATCTCTCTATTTATTTAGGGTATCTTTGATATCTTTCATTAGTTTTGTAGCTTTCTGTGTATGGAATCTGTGCATTTTGTTTTTCAGATTTATGCCAAAATAGTTCATGTTTTGGTGGTATTATAAATGGTATTGTTGTTCATTTAAAATTTAAAATTCAAATTGTTCATTGTTGATATGTAGGAAGACATTTGACCTTTGTATATTAACCTTATATTTTGAGACCTGTGTATAATCACTTAATAGTTCCATGAGGTTTTTTTTTGTTTGTTTGTTTTTTAATTCTTAGGAATTTTCTATGGAGATAATTATGTCATCTGTAAATAAAGACATTTTTATTTCTTCCTTCCAAATTTATACCATTTATTTCTTACTCTTACCTTTTTGCACTAGCTAGAACTTCCTCTATAATGTTGAACAGGAGTCTCAATCTTAGGGGTAAAGCATCCAGTTTCTTATTGTTAAGTATGATGGTGGTTGTAGGTTTTGCGCAGATGTTCTTAAACAAGATGAGAAAGTTCTCTATTCTTAGCTTACTAAGAATCTTTTTTTTTAATCATGAGTGAGTGATGGATTTTTTTTCAATTGTTTTTCTTCATCAATTATAATATGATTATATAATTTTGTAGTTTTTTTAATATAGTGAATTAAATTAATTACTATTGAATGTCAAGTCAGCCTTGCACATCTGTAATAAATCCCACTTTCTTGGTGTACAATGCTTTTATATTGTTGCATTTTATTTCCTAATATTTTGTTGAAGGTTTTTGTATTAATGTTAGTGAGAAATATTTTTCTGTGGTTTTCATTTCTAGTAATTTCTTTATAAGATTTTTGTACTAAGGTAATGCTGGCCTTGTGGAATGAATTAAGAAGTATTCCATGTGCTTCTATTTTCTGAGAGAAATTGTAGAAAATTGGAATAAAGTTTTCGTTGCATATTGGAAGATTTCACCAGTGAAACCATCTAAGCTTGGTGTTTTCTTTTATGGAACGTTTTTTAACCTATTATTACAATTTTAAAATAGATATAAACCTATTCTCCCTTGCAAATTTTGATAGCATGTATCTTTCAAGGAAACGGTCAATTCCTTCTGAGTTATCACATTTTTGGGTACTGAGTTGTTCATACTATTTCTTTATTACCCTTTCAATATCAATGGGATCAATAGTGATGGTCCCCCTTTTCATTTCTGATATTTCTGTTGTCTGTCTTTTTTTCTTGGTTAGCTTGGCTAGAAGTTTATCTACATCTTTCAAAGACCCAGCTTTTGATTTCCTTGATTTTCACTATTGTTGCCCTGTTTACAATTTCACTGATTTTAATTATTTTATTAATAGTTTGTTTATTATTATTTCTTTACTTCTCTTTGCCTAGGCTTAAATTGCTTTCCTTTATCTTGTTTTCTAAGGTCAAAATTGGATGAATGATTTTATTAATCTTTTCTTTCCTAATGTATGCATTTAATGCTATAAATTTCCCTTTAATTATTAGCCTCACTGCAGCCCACTTATTTGATAAATTGTAGTTTCATTTTTATTTAGTTAAAAATATTTTAAGATTTGTCTTGAGATTTTTGCCTTTGACTCTTGTTTTATTTAGTATTTTTTTGGGGGTCATTTATTTATTTATTTATTTATATTTTAAGATCTTGTTTTACATTCCATATTACGTGTACATTTAGTTTCACTCCCTATTCACCATGTCCAACCCCAAACCAGTCTCCTCCCCTCCCCACCCTGCAACCATTCCCCTGTGCCAGCCATACTCATGCACTTCTGTTTGTCCTGCACTTCCTCAATTTGAATGTTGGTCGTCTGGTCTCCATGGTCTATTGCTTGAAGAGATGTATTACCATGGAGTATGTGGGTGTGTCATCTTGGGTTGCGTGGTCTGTGTGTACATCTTGTTAGCTATTGGGCTGAGAACCAGCAACTGGGAGGGTGTTTTATTCCAGGAGCAGAATGTATTCCAGGGACATAGTATTGGGGGTCTCACCAGACTTCATCTGACCAGTAATTCTGGTCATTGTTGTGTTTTTGGATTTTGTTCCACATTTACTTCCCATTCTATCCAGGATCTCCAGATTTGATCCTTTCCTGAGTGGTTGGCACTGGTAGTCAGGTTCCATCTAGTTCTTCTGGTCTCGAGGGCAGTTGTGTCCTAGGGCTGATTGCTTCCAAATGCCTTGTTCTTTTGCACTCTTCTTCACTTCTGATGCTAGGAGACCATTAGCTGCATCTTAGATGGCTGCTTGAAAGCTTTTAAGACCCCAGTTGCTACTCACCAATGTAGGATGTGGAACAAGGCTTTTATGTAGTTGTGCCGATTGAGTCTGGAGTCCCCCAGTATTATGGTCCTGAGATGGTAGATCTATTGGCTCTCTCTTCCATAGTGTGTGGTTGTCTGTGAGGGATTGCTCTGTGTCTGTATTCTACTGTTTCTGTAAATATTATAGGTATTTTGTACTACTGGTGTCTGTGCAAGATTAGCCTCAGATGAGTCTATCCTTGGTCTAGAGTATACTTCTGTTCACTGATCCTCTTAGGTGTTTATGTGTTTATCTGTAGCCTGATGTTTGGTGTTAATGGTAATGCAGTATTGTGGACACATTGTTTGGTATTAGCATCTGTTCTCTATCTGTTATGTGCACAATTCAGGGTCTTATTTCCTAATGTTATCATGGTGGTCACAGATCTATTCTGTATATCTCTCCCCCTACCCGCATCAGTGTGTAGGACCTAACTAGCCCAAAATTAATCCCTCCACTTCCCTCCTCATTTCAGTAACTTACTGAGTTCCCTTTCCCAAGCAAAAGCTTCTTTGTCTTTTTACAGTAATGAGCTCATACAGTATTTGTCCTTCTGTGATTGACTTATTTCACTCAGCATAATATCCTCCAGGTTCATCCATGTTGTGAGTTGATTCGTGTATCCCTCATTGTTCTGTAATGTAGCAAAGTATTCCATTTTGTGCATGTACCATAATTTGGTAATCCACTCATCTGTTGATGGGCATTTAGGTTGTTTCCATCTCTTTGCTATAGTGAATTGTGCTGCGATGAACATAGGTGTACATATGTCTGTCTGTGCTCTATCTCTCACCTCTTTTAGGATATATTCCTAGTAATGGAATTGCTGGGTCAAATGGTACTTCTATTTTCAGTTTTGTAAGGACACGCCATACTGTATGCCACAATGATTGTACCATTTTACAAGCCCACCAGCAGTGCACAAGAGTTCCAAACTCTCTGCAACCTCACGAGCATTTGTTATATTCTGACCTGTTGAACTTTGCTATTATTGCTGGGGTGAGATGATATCTCATTGTTCTTTTGATTTGCATCTCTCTGATGATTAATGATCATGAGCAATTTCTCATGTGCTTGTTGGCTGTCTGTGTTATCTTCTTTGGTGAAGTGTCTGTTCAAGTCTTTTGCCCATTTGTGAGTTGGGTTATTTGCCTTTTTGCTGCTGAGGTGTTGATGTTTTCTGCAGATTTTGGAGATAACTCCTTTGTCAGATATGTCACAGGCAAATATTTTCTCCCAATCTGTAGGTTCTCTTTTTACCCTTTTGACAAACTCTTTCAATGTACACAAGAATTTAATTTTTAAAAGGTCCCAGTCATCTAGCTTCTCTTCTATCTCCTGCACATTCTGAGTTATGTTTGATAGTCTATTTATGCCGTAAATTAGGGCTCCCAGATTTGCTCCTATTTTATCTTAGATGAATTTTAAGGTTTTGGGATTTACATTTAAGTCTTTGATCCAGCTTGAGTTTGTTTTTGTGTATGGGGTGAGGTATGGGTCTTGTTTCATTTTTCTACAGGTGTATATTTAGTTTTGCTAGCACCATTTGTTAAAGAGGCTGTCTCCTCCCCATTTAATGGGCTTTGGGCCTTTGTCAAAGATCAGTTGTCTGTAGATGGATGGGTCTATATCTGGACTTTTGATTCTGTTCCATTGGCCTATCTGTCTGTCATTGTACCAATACCATGCTGTATAGTAGTTCTTAAGATCTGGGAGTGCAAGGCTTCCCACTTTGTTTTTCTTCTTGAGAAGTGCTCTGCTTATCCAAGGTCTCTCTCCTTTCAATATGAAATTAGTAATTGGTTTTTCCATGTCCTTAAAAAAATTTGTTGGACTCTGGATTGGGATTGCATTAAACGTGTAGGTTGCTTTAGGTAGTATTAACATTTTCACAATATTCAGTCTACTTATCCATGAAGAAGGTAGGTTCTTCGATTTAGGTAGTGCTCTTGTTGTCTCTTGTAGCATTGTTTTATAGTTTTCTTTGTATAGGAATTTTGTGTCTCTGGTGAGGTTTATTCCTAGATATTTTGTCTTTTTCATAGCTATTATACATAGTATTGTTTCATTTATTTCTTTATCAGAGGACTCTCTGTTGGTGTAGAGGAATCCAACTGATTTTTGTATGGCATCCTGCCACTTTGTTGCCACTTTGTTGAACCTCTCTTAGTTCCAGTAGTTTTTTTTATTGAGTCCCTCTGGTTTTCTATGTACAGGATCATATCATCGCAGATAGAGGTAGTTTTAGTTCCTCTTTACCAATTTGTATGCCTTTTATTTCTCTTTCTTCTCTTATTGCCCTGGCCAAGATTTCCAATAAAATGTCAAATAGAAGTGGTGACAGAGGGCATCCCTCTCTGGTTCCCGTTAGTAAGGGGAATGCCTTGAGCCTTTTTCCATTAATAATGATGTTGGCTGTTGGCTTTGCATATATACCCTTTATTATGTTGAGGATTTTCCCTTCTATCCCTATTTTGCTGAGAGTTCTGAACAGGAATGGATGTTAGATTTTATCAAATGCCTTTTCTACATCGATTGATATAATCATATGGTTTTTTTCTTTTGTTTATGTGGTGAATTACATTGGTTGATTTTCTGATGTTGAACCACCTTTGTAAACCTGGTATGAATCCCACTTGGTCCGGGTGTATTATTTTTTTGATATGTTGTTTTATTCTGTTGGCTAGGATTTTGTTCAAGATTTTTGCATCTATGTTCATGAGGGATATTGATCTGTAGTTTTCCTTTCTAGTGGTGTCTTTCCCTGGTTTTGGTGTTAGTGTTATGCTTGCTTCATAAAATGAGTTTGGGTGTATTCCATCTTTTTCTATGCTCTGGAATAGCTTGAGTAGCCTAGGTGTCAACTCTTCTTTGAATATTTGATAAAATTCTCCAGTGAAGCCATCAGGGCCAGGACTTTCCTTTGTGGGAAGTTTTTATTTTTTTATGACCTGATCAATCTTTTCTTTCGTTGTAGGTCTGTTCAATTTTTCTATCACTGAATGGGATAGTTTAGGTAGGTCTTGTGATTCTAGAAACTTGTCCATCTGTTCTAGGTTCTCAAATCTGTTGGAGTACAGTTTTTCATAATATGCTGTCAGTATCTTTTTTTGTTTCAGTTGGTTCTGTTGTGATGACACCATTTCTGTTACAATTCTTGTGATTTGGATCATCTCTTTCTTTTCTTTTGTTAGATCTGCCAATGGTTTATTGATTTTATTAATCTTTCAAAGAGCCAGCTTTTTTTGTGTGTTTATTTTCTCTAAGTTTATTTTTCTGTTTCATTTAGTTCTGCTCTTATCTTTATTATTTCCTTGCCTCTAGATACTGTAGGATTCTTTTGTTGTTCTGTTTCTAGTTGTTGGAGTTGATGAGTTAGAGTGTTGATTTTGTTTCTTTCCTCTTTTTTGATGTATGCATTTATTGCTTTAAACTGTCTTCTGAATACTGCTTTTGCTGCATCCCGTAAGTTTTGGTATGATATATCTTTATTCTCATTTGCTTCTAGGAATTTTTTTTATTTCAGCTTTTATTTGTTCTGTTACCCAGTAGTTTTTGAGCAGTGAATTGTTCAGCTCCATATGTTTGATGTTTTTTCCTTGCTCTTCCTGTTATTAATTTCTAATTTTATAGCATTGTGGTCCGAGAAGATGCTTTGTAATATTTCAGTGCTTTTGAATTTATTGGGCTTGTTTTGTGTCCTAAGTTATGGTCTAGTCTTGAGAAGTATCTATGTGCACTGGAGAAGAATGTGAATTGTGATTTTGTTAGGTGAAATTCTCTGTATATGTCTATGAGGTTGAGTTGGCTGATTGTATTGTTGAGTTCTTCTGTATCTTTGTTGAGTTTTTTTTCTAGTTGACCTGTCCCTCCTTGAAAGTGGTGTTTAAAGTCTCCTACTACTATTGTAGAGTTGTCTATAATCTCTGTTAATTCAGTTAATATTTGCTTCATGTATTTTGGAGCACTTTCATTGGGTGCATAAATATTAATTATTGTAATGTCTTGTCAATTGACCCTCTTAGCATCATATAATGTCCTTCTTTGTCTCTTGTGAAGTTTATCACCTTAATGTCTATTTTGTCAGAAATTAGTATTGCTACTCCTGTTCTCTTTTGGTTTCCATCAGCTTGATATATTTTTTTCCATCTTTTAACTGTTAATTTGTTTTTATCTTTGTGTCTAAGGTGGGTCTCTTGTAGGTATTGTTTCAATGGGTCTTCTTTTCTTATCCAGTCTACTACTCTCTTTCTCTTGATAGGTGCAGTTAGTCCATTCACATTGAGTGTAATTAGTGATAGGTATGGATTGATTGCTGTCATTCTTTTGTGCTTTTTTGTCGTATTGTTAGTGTTTCCTTGGTCCATATACTTTTCTGTGCTGAGTTCAGTTTATTGGATAGTGCTTTTTCTCTTTTCTTCTTTACTGTTGGTTTTGTGCTTATTAAATCCATATGTTTTCCTTCCTTTTGGATTTGCTTAGGAGGATTGTTAATTTTGTCTGTGGTTATCTTGGAGTACTTGTCTCTACATTTTTAGAACAGTGTGTACTGTGAAGACATTGTTCTGTTTTCCTCTCTGTTTGGAAATTTGTACCTAGAAGTCTTATTCCCTCTAATAAGTTAGTTGCTGTTGTTGTGTGCTGATTGACTTCCTTGGTTTTTAGGGTACAATGTTTTATGGTGTTATTTTGAGTTTCTATTTTGGATTTGGTTTTAGTGTTGATGCCATGTATCCTGATTTTGTTGATCTCTGTTGTGGGTTCTCCATTGGAAGGGCTTCCTTAAGCATTTCTTGTAGGGTTTTTCTGGTTTTCACAAAATCTCTTAATTTCTGTTTGTCTGAGAATGCCTTGATTTTGCCCCCATATTTGATGGATAATTTGGCTGGATATAGGATTCTTGGTTGGAAGTTCTTTTCTTTCATTTTTTTATATATGCCATCCCATTGCCTCTTGCCTGCATGTTTTCTGCCGAATAATCAGAGCTCAGTCTAACTCTTTGATTTTTTCTTTGTCTTTTGTTTTGGAGAGTTTGATTATAATAAGCCTTGGTGTTTTTCTCTTGGGATCTATCTTGTGTGGGATTCTATGGGCTTCTTGGACAAATATCTTTTCTTCCTTCATGATATGGGGGAAGTTTTCTGTTAACAGGTCTTCCACAATTTTCTTGGTAGTTTTTTTCACCTCTTCTTGTTCTGGAATTCCAATGAGTTGTATGTGGTTTCTTCTCATGTCATCCCATATAATTCTTGTTGTTGTTGTTGTTTTTGTTATGTGCTGTTGAGTCAGACACAACTCATATCAACCTTGGGTTTCTGAGGCGATATCACTATGGAAGTAGATTGCCCAACCTTCCTTCCAAGGAGTGGCTGTTGGATTTGAACTGCCAGCCCTCTGGTTTGCAGTCAAATGCCTTAGGCACTATGCTACCAGAGCTCCTAAGGTTCTCTCAATTTCTTTTAAATCTTTGTTCTGATTTTTCTCCATACAGGGATTTGTCTTCTAGTTTAGATATGCGTTCTTTAGCTTGTTCTAACCTACTCTTTTGTGCTTCTACTGTGTTGTGTAATTTTGTAATTTTGATATTCATCTTCTGGATTTCTAACTGCTGTTTTTATATGAGTTCTGATTATGCATTAATGTTGTTATTTTTTCTTGAATGATTTTCCTCAGTTCTTCCAGGGAACTGTCTGTGTTCTTGCTACTTTTTGGGGTTTCCTTAAGTTCTTGTAAAGCTCTATAAACATATCTTCTAAATTCCTTTTCAGACAATTCTATTGCCTTCTCTTCCTCTATGTTTAATGAGACCTTTGTGGTTTTCCTTCTAATACCTTGTCCTGTTTTTTTTTTTTGTTTGTTTGTTTGATTTGAGGTTGCTTCTTGTTTCCTAGACATTTTGAGGTTGTCTTTAACTGTTGGTTATGTATTGATTTATTTTGTCTTGGTTTTATGGTTTAATATTTTGAAAAGTTGAAGCTGGTGTGTTTTTTTTTTTTTAGTTATTAATTCAGGTATGCTGGGTTGCTCTGCAGTTTTCTTTGTGATGGTGGAATCATTGTGTGGAATGTGGATACGGGTTTCTGTTTGTCGTAAAGAGGGTTTAGAGTTTGAACCAGGTTGTATTATGGTAGCTGAATGTGGTTTCTTCTATTGGATGAGTGAAGTTATTGGCAGAGAAGGTGGAGATGGAAGATCAGGAGAAGGGAAGTTCCCTGTTGGTAGGGGCAGTTTCCAGGGCTTTGAGTGGGCTGCTAATGATGATGTTGTACTGTTATTCACAGCCCCACAGCTCAATTTCAGCAAAGACTCCAGTTGTTAGTGGGTCGCCACCTTCTGCCAGGCTCAGACACATGCAAAAAGCCTGCTGCCAAGGCCCTTCGGCACAAAAAGCTGGCTCCATGTTCCACTGTGGGGGTTCCTCTCTCTGGTTCTGCTTGCCTGCAACACTGGCCCACTGACCCAGACCATGATCTGCAGTGGGAGGTCCTCTGTGGGTTCGCCTACTTGCAGCACCAAAGATCCACTCAGTTTCAATGGCACTGGAATCAGAAGAGTGTCTGCTAGTAATCTGTGGGGCCGATAACACCAATAAAGTCAAGCACAGATCTCTCAGTGCCACTAAGCTGACCCAAGCCTGATTGGTGACCTGCTGCAGGGGCACCTCCCAGACCTGCCCTCCTGCAGCACCAATGGACTCTCTGCTCAGATTTCAGCAGCACTAGATGTGCCCATTTGCCCCTAGCTGACCCAAGTTACTGATAAAATCAGGTGCTGAAGGTAGATCCTTGGGGTGGTCTCTGGTGTGCTGGTGTGGTCTGTCTTTTTTATTAACCAGGGAAGTCTTGGATGGCCTTTTTCACCTGCTGGTCTGCCCTCTGCAGGATAGATTTTCTGATCTTGTTATCCCCTCCCCCAATATTTCTCCTTTATGATTCTACTCCTCTGAGTTTGGTGCACTCTGACTCAGTGAGCTGTTCAGAGCACCAGAATCCCTAATTCAAATTGCTTTACCTAGCTTTTCAAGCACTAAGATGCTAGAGGGAAATAGTGCAGTGATCACTGATGAGACTCCGCTTTGAATCTAGTAGTGTGTTTTTTAATCTCCCAATATTTTGAGATTTTTCACCTATCTTTTATTTATTTATTTTTATTCCACTGAAGTCTAAGAACATGCTTTTTACTATTTCTATTCTTTGACATTTTGATCATATTTATTTATTTATTTATTTATTTATTTATGGTCCAAAATGTAGTCTACCTTGGTAAATCTTCTATGTGATCATGAGAAGGATGAAGTATTCAAGAAATGTCAATTAGCTCAAGTTGATTTAAGGTGTTGTTTAGGTCAAGTATATATTTACTCATTTTCAGCCATTTTGATCAATTAGTGAAAGAGGAATGTTGAAATCTCTAACTATCTTAGTGGGTTTGTCTATTTCTCCTTTCACATTTATCAGTTTGTACCTCACTTATTTGGATATATTGTAATCAGATGTATACATATTAGGGCATGTCATATCTTCTTGGAGAATTGATCACTTTATCATTATGTAGTGATCCTCATTATCCTTGAGATTTAAATCCAGATCTGTTAGACCATAAGTCTCAGTGATGTGCTGGGGCCAGCACATACCAGCCCGCAGACAAACAAACAAAAAAACTCACTGCCATGGAGTCAATTCCAACTCATAGCAACTCCCTTTGAGTTTCCCAGGCAGTAAATCTTTATAGAAGTACATTGCCCAGTCTTTCTTCTACAAAATTCAGAAGGTAAACTTTCAGAAAATTTGCAAGCCAATTGTCAAACATTGGTAGCTTGAGACTAGTCATGGAGGAAGTAATTTCATTACAGAAATTCACAAACATAAAGTAAGGCATTTTTATTTTGGAAAACTCTTTTACCTGCTGAACAGTGTTTATACTCTTTTTCTGCCCTATTTACTTAAAAGTTCTAGATAATGAGGTATCTATGCCACATTTTTTAAATTCTCTAAGGTAAAAAATGTTTACAATCTCAGCTGCTATCCCACTTCTGTGATTAAAATCTGGAGCAGTGGTAATTACTGACATGTAACCTAGATTAATCTTGCTGTAATAGTTTTGGTTCTTCACATAACTACCCCATAATTCACAAATGAATGATTTCTAAACTCAAAATTCTTTTAACATTTAAAATAAGTTTGTTGTTGTTGTTGTTGTTGTTGTTGTTATTATGTGCCATTGAGTTAGACCTGATTCATAGCAACCCCTCCTTGGGTTTCTGAGGCAATATCGCTGTAGAAGTAGATTGCCTAACCCTCCTTCTGAAGAGTGGCTGATGGGTTTGAAACTACAGCCTTCTGGTTAGAAGTCAAGTGCTTTAGGCACTACGCTACCAGAGCTCCTAAAATAAGTTTAGTTTAGATGAATTAATGAGAGCAGAGGATTAATGAGGCTGAGTTTATGAATTAGGCTCATTATATTTCAGTTTGCTTTGCACCAAGTAAAGCTTAATCCCACAAATAATGATCAGTCTGGTCAACAACTGCTTTTAAATTTGCAAAAATCAGCTATGGATTGGCAGCAACAATCACTTAATAATTACATTATTGTGATTTCCTATCTATCTATAGTCTTAGTTATCATTTCTTTGAAATGTAGTTGAACAACAAATATTTATACTCAGCATTAATTTTTTTAAATTTTTTTCTTCTGTTTTAAATTGTGCTTGGGGTGAAAATTTACAAAGCAGATTTGTTTTACATTCAACAGTTCATGAAAGTTTGATTTCAGGGCTCTGATTATCCTCCCAGCCATAAAAGCAACTCTCCTCCTCTCTCCTCCCTGTGACTACCCCTCCTGTGTGTTTCAGTATTAATTTTTAAATAGAGGCTGGCAGTCCAAATTCTGGCCATGGCTCACCAGTTGTGTAACTTCATATAACATGCTTTTCAAGCTTTCAATCTCTGGATAATTCAAAAGATGATTCAAAAATAGCTTCAGCTGTACATTGACAAGGAACTGCCAAAAGCTCAAGCTGAATTCAGAAGAGGACATGGAACAAGGGTTATCATTGGTGACTTCAGATGAATCTTGGCGTAAAGCTGAGGTGACTCTGTGTCTATCAGAGTAAGATTGTGATCTATAGGATTTTCAATGGCTGATTTTTCAGAAGTAGCAATCCAGACCTTTCTTCTTATTCCATCATAGGCTTCTCTTTTTTTCCTCTCTTGGAAATAAATCTCAACTTTTCCTTAGATAAGCCCACTATCTTGGATTCTCAAAGTCTATTAATTTCTTTCCTGTTAAGTTGAATTTGCATCACAAAAGCCCAGGAACAAATCTGGCAAGAATAAAGTTCTTTCATAGATTCTATAAGAAGCACAGGCAAGGTGGACTAATGATACCAGATTTACTCTAGTGGGAGAAAATTATCAACCCTTTTTCAACAGTTAACTTTCATACCCAAAGTTAAGTGAAAAGAAAATCAAACAACCAAATACGGCATCAAACTGTATGTACAATATGTGCTTATGGTAATACGTGTGTGTGTGTATTTATATATACATCAAAGACTTATTCTGAAAGGAAATGTCTTAGCACTTTAATAATCATTGTCTTTTGAGATCACAGGTTATTCTTTAAGAGCTCTAGAAGCATAGTGCCTAAGGCATTTGACTGCTAACCAGAAGGCTGGTGGTTCAAACCCACCAATCACTCCTCAGAAGGAAGATTGGGCAATTTCTTCCATAGAGATACTGCCCCAGAAAACCAAGGAAGGGTTGTTATGAGGCTAATCCGACTCAGCAGTGAGTTTGGTTTTTTTGTTTGTTTGTTTTTGGTTTGTTATCCTTTAATCTTTTCTAGAGATTATTCATTTTTTTATTGCAGTCAAAATAAACTTTAATAATAAAAAAATATAAGAAAATTTTTATTAAAATATGTTTTGTTTTCAAAATAGTTTATAAATTCCAACTTAAATTTTAAGTCACCAGACCTTCTGCTAACAGGAGTAACTATACACAGATAAAAATTCAAAGTGAATATTTGAGAGCTTGCTGTTTTTAGACATGTTAAAAATACATATTTAGGGGAAAACAGGTTATAAAAAATATTAAGAAATGAAAAAGAGTTGACTGTAATAGTAAGCTGCGTGATCGTGATCCATTTTACTTAAACTAAGTTTTCTCATCTGCAAAATGGCAATGGTGATAGCTTCAACTGCATTGGAGTGTTGTGAATATTAAATAAAATAATGTATGTTCAATACTCATTTTGCTCCACCTGTAGTCGTGGTCTTAACTTTAAGAAGGTAATCAGTCAACATTCACAATAGGCTTCACTGAGCATTAAGTTATTTTATCTTTAAAAAATTTTTCAAGTCAAGCACGAGAACATGTACTACCATAAAATAGTACAAGTCTCATGATTCCCAGGCACAGCTTTGTATGTCCTAATCATTTTTCACATCAAATGTATCTGGTCTGGAAGAACAAAATGATTAGGTACAACTTCAGTTCAGGGAAACCATCAGCTTTGAGATTCCTTTCAGTTTTCATATCTAGTTTATAGGCCAGTAACTAGTTAGTCATAATACCTCTCATTCTCTGGGGCAATTATTTTTCAGTAGTTCCCAATTACTTATTAAACAACCTTGACTGTGAGTTACAAATAATTAGTCTAATACAGGGGACTCTCATCTGTAATCTGATACTGGTACATTTCAGTTGTTAGAACACTTTTAGTTACCTAGCATTGCCATAACAAAAACTACCACAACTTTGTGAGTTTTATAGTCCAGAAGCCAAAATTTTAGCATTAACTCTAGGGGAGTATCTTAGGCTGGGTTCTATAGAGAAGCAAAACCAGTGAAGCTTACGGAGACTATATACACACACACACAGACACATACATAAAATACATAAATGTGTCTGTGTATATACAGGTCTCTATATATGTATGTATGTATATATATATATATATATATAGAGAGAGAGAGAGAGAGAGAGAGAGATTTATCTCAAAGCAATGGCTCACACAGTTGTAGAGGCTGGCAACTCTCAAGTCTGTGGGTCAGATGACAGTCTGGAGGCTTCTCCTCAATCACTACTTAGCTGCAAGGACTGCTGAACCCAAGATTGGCAAGCAATATAGCAGGCTGCTGGCTTTGGGGGCTAATTAATTCGAGATTGGCAGGTAAGATGGCAGGCTTCTGATTCCAGGCTGCAAAGGCAACGATTCCAAAATTAGCAGGTGTGTTAGACTGGGTTCTCTAGAGAAACAAAAACCAGTAATGCTTATATATATGTATGTGTGTGTATGT
>NW_006921662.1:1586083-1598499 GCF_000298275.1 Orycteropus afer afer
TGGATCAAACGTCAAGCTGGAGGCTTTTTCTGGCTCTTGCGACCACAGAAGCTGAGGAGCTCAAGATTGGCAGGCAGTACACTGGCTGTTGACTCAAACAAATGACGAATCCAAGATCTTCAGGCAGAATGGTGGACTGTTCACTCACGAACAGTTGGAGGCAGCACAACAGAATCTCGATCCACAGAAGAATGTCTCTTTTTCCAGGATGTCCTTGGATATACTGGAAGCAGGTCACACCTCTAGAGAAACTCCCATTCAACAGATTGGCAGCTCAGAACATAGTCATCTGATCCCATCATGGGAACAACCACACCACAACAGCTCAAACCACACAGAATTGTGGTCCAGCCAAGTTGACACACAGCTCTAGCTATCACAGCAGGTAATACAGAAAGCCACTTGTTCAAGTCCAAAGAACTGGAGGTGAGATGATGACAAGCCAGATACAGAATCCAGACTGAGCAAAAAGCAAGACATCTTTGCCCAAACATCCATATATATTAGAAGCATGCCATATCCCTGATTTCAACTGATTTGCTGTTCATAGCAGATCTCATCATGGAGGTGATTATATTATTTCAGATCTCATCATGAGAGGATAACTACATCACAATTGCCAAATCACTGAGAATCATGTTCCAGCCAAACTGACACACAGGTATCACAGGGAGGGTTATTGGCATTCATTGGCATCTGTCTTCCCTCTGTGTGTGTATCTCTGTCTGTCTACTTTTTTTTTATAGGACAAAACTTAGAAATTGTTAAGTTAAGATATACCTTACTTTGGCATGACCTTGTTAACATAACAGAAGAAAACTCCTTTTTCTAAACAGGGTCATATTTATAGGTACATGGGTTAGGACTTAAACTCATTTTTTGTGGGGGACACAATTCAATCTATAACAAATACCATGGGTGAAGTGCTCAAGCATTCCTGAAGCTAGAGAAAAGGCCAAAGAAATAGCTAGTACTTCTTTCTTTCTAATGTGTGAAATGCTTGGCATAGTGCCTGACACATGGTAAGCAAATACAAACTGTAACACAAATTTTGCATATCTTTTAAAAATTAAGAAATCAAGTGCTTATCATATACTGTGTTACCTAAGGTTGTGTGTCAGCTCGGCTGGACTATATGTGTGTGTGTGTGTGTGTGTCCTAGGAAAATTCAGCAATTCTTTGTTGGATGTGGATCCTGTTGTACTGTTGGCTGCTCTTGGATTCATCAGCCCCTGCAGCTGTGTGAGTCAGGATAAGCCTCCAGCTTGACATTTGACCCAGGAACTTGGGACTTGCCAGCCTCTACAACTGTGCTGTGAGCCAGTAATCTGCCTTTTTGCATGTTGATCTTGGATTTGCCATCCACCAATGTCAGTAGCCTGCTATTCTACATGCTGATCTTGTGTTCATCAGCCCATGCAGCTGTATGAGTCAGAAAAAGCCTCCAATTTGACATTTGATCCAGGAACTTGGGACTTGCCAGCTTCTATAACTATGTAAGCCACTTTCTTGATATAATTTCTCTCTCTCTCTCTCTAAGCTTGACTGTTTTTACTTGTCTAGAGAACCTAACCTAGGAGATATACTATACTTGTTTTCCAAAGAGACCAAGACACTACACTGCTTGGTTGTGATATCATTTCTTCTTGATAATTTTTCATAATGATCATTGCTAAATCAAAGGTTCTCCCTATGGCTCTATCAAAATCTTTGCACTTCTAGATAGGTAAGAGACAAGTATTGGGAAAAAAACAAAAACTTTGCATTTCTAACAAAATTAAAATGTATAGTGTTATTCAAATCATATTGTGTAATGGGTCAATGATTATCTGAATTCGCTCACTGCCATCGAGTCAATTCCAACTATACCCACCCTTCCTTGGGTTTCCGAGGTGGTATCTCTATGGAATTAAATTGACAATCTTCCTTCCAAGGAGTGGCTGGTGGGTTTGAACTGCCAGACTTCTGGTTAGCAGTCAAATCCTTAGGCATTATCTTAGAAGAGTTTAAAAATTCAATATATGGGGAGTAAGGAATGATGACTCCTTGTGGTCTTGAAAGCCAGTTGCTGGAATAGATTGGAGTTGAATGCTACTGGAGTATGAGTTGGCCATTAAAGGGTGAAGAGTCATCCATTTCAACACTGAAGTTCCTCTTGATAATTTCCATGTTTGGAATAAAGTCATAACTGACTGCAAATTCTTAAGGAAGGCAGTCTTTGATTAGGAAGTTAACCAGTTGCTGTAGAATCAATTCCAACTCATGATGACCCCATGTGAGTAAGAATAGACTGTGTTTCATAAAGTTATCAATGGCTGAATTTTCAAAAGTAGATCATCAGGCCTTTTTTTCTGAGGTACCTCTAGCTGGAAACTCCAAGCCTTTCTTCTGAGATGTCTCTGGGTAAGATTCAAACCTTCAACCTTTCCGTTATTAGTTGAGCACATTAACTGTTTATACCACTCAGGGACTCCATGAGGAAGTTACCTAGATAGTAATTGTGTAGTTGATTGAACGGAGTGTAGAAGTGAGGAAACAAATACTCAAAGTACATGGCTTATATGAGAATTATACAAAAAAGTAATGGCTACATTACCTTCCATAAGAAATAATCATGAATTTAGAGTCAGAGAGTGAAAAAAAAAGATAATAAAGGTACAGATGTGGGAAATGGGGGAAGAGGTGAGGCAGCTTGATAAAATGCCATAGCATCTAGAGAAAAATGGCAGGGTGTTCAAAGGACCAGGGACAAGAGTGTCAAATTTGCCATTTTAAGTCATCAGTGTTAGTGAATTTGAAACTTCTCTGTCTCTCAAACCTTCAGTAAGACTTTATCACTTTTATAGCCTTGGGGAGTAGAGTGCTTGGAAATGGTAAAACAGCTATAACCAAGTATAGTGTGTCTCCTATTTGCCTGTCTGGTGCGGTCAAAGTGATGGGAGCAAGAATTCTTTGAGGGACCATAATCCAGAAGTTTAGATGGTGACCAGCAGCAAATGAGGAATAGCCCATGCAAGGACTGATGAACCATTCTATATAAAGAGGGAGCTGCAAGTGAATGATTCAATGACAAATTTCCTTTTTCCACTCCTCACTAGGGGCAATGCACATGCTGATTAAATAAAGAGAATTGTCTAGAAGGAAATTTCCCCATGAATGTTTAACAATTACTGACTAATTTAATTTTATTTATTCTCTGAGCTAGAGAAGATTATTTTTGGAAGTTTTCTTAGGCTTGTTTGTGCTCCCAAGACTTCTTAGCCAGCAGGTGAAGTCATAGTGTTTTCTCTGATATAGATGTCATTTAAGAAATTATAGACTTCTTCCAGTGCTCATTGTACTTCAGTTCTATTCTTAACTTCTCAGGCTCTTAGTACCTCTTCATAGGAGGAAGGGATTAGGATTTTGTGCTCTGGAATTAGAACAAAGACAAGAGAAAATATATATTTTTTCACTCATGTGGCATGAACCTGACTGCTTATTTTCCAGACAAAAAGGAGAAGACTTCTAGAAGCAAAGTCTTTAACAGCAATAGCAATGACTTCATTTATTGAAAACCAAATGCTTTGAAATGTGCTAGTATTTTTAGAATTTTCACAATTAGAAAATTCACTTTTATCAATAACTATCATTTTCTATTAGATAGACAGAACTTGATAATAAAATGCCTGGATTTAGATGAACTTCAAATTGGAAATACATAACATAGGGAGTTCTAGCTCTCAGAACTGCAGAATAGCTTAAACCTGCCTTAAGCAGAATACTATATTGCTCCACACCTGTTTCCTGCTGTCACACCTGAAATTTTCTCCTCAGAGTTTATCACTTTTATTAGTAAGATTATAAAGAAAGCTTCATTTTAAAAAAAGACAGTTTTACATTAACTGTCAATTAATCAACATTGAAGCTGTCAAGACGTTCTTTTACTTAGATCCACAATCAACGCCCATGGGAATAGCAATCAAGAAATAAAATGACGTATTAAATTGGAAAATCTTCTGTAAAAGACCTCTTTAAAGGGTTAAGGAGCAAAGATGCCACTTTGAGGATGAAGGTGAATCTCACCAAACTGTGTTATTTTCAATCGCCTCATATGCATTTGAAAACTGGACAATGAATTAAGAAGAATTTTGCCTTTGAACTGTAGTGTTGGCAAAGAATATTGAATATGCCATGGACTACCAGAAGATGAACAAATCTGTCTTGGAAGAAGTATAGCCAGAATACTCCTTAGAAGTGAGAATGGTGAGACTTTGTCTCACATAATTTGGTCATGTTGTCAGAAGGGAGCAGTCCCTGGAGAAGGACATCATGCTTGGTTAAGTAGAGGGTCAGCAAAAAAAAAAGGAAGATCCTCAATGAGATGGATTGACAAAGTGGCTGCAACAATGGGTTCAAAAAATAACGATGTGAGAATGGTGCAGGACTGGGTACCGTTTCGTTCTATTGTACAGGGGGTGGCTAGGAGTTGGAGCCAACTTGTTGGCACCTAACAACAATCAACACATGTTTACTTTTGATAATTTAACTAGAGATTGAAGGGATGAAATCAAATCTCTAAAAATAAAAATATAATAGATCAACTGTGGAGAGTTTAGGGAAGGATTTGAAGGATAGGAAATTGGCCATAGTAGTCATTATAGTGAGGATATTGATTTACCTCAAAACAGAATGCGGACACTGACTTTTTATTGTGGGGGAGAGGGTTGAGAAACAAAGAAGATGTTGGAAACAATTCTTGTTGGGTGACATTAAATCTATTCTAATTCGTAACGAATTAGAATGAAACAGACTAGAACTGCCCCATAGGGTTTTCTAGGCTTTGTAATCTTTATGGGAGCAGGTTGCTAGATATTTCTTCCATGAACTGTTGGGTGGGTTTGATACCCTAAACTTTTAGTTAGCAGAAGAGAGTTTAAGAAGGCAAAGTTCATTCATGCACTGTTTACCTAAGGCTGGACTGAAAGGAGGACTCATTCTAAAATGAAATATATTTAATCAGATGATGCACCTGGAATTATGTTCCTTCTTCTCTATATAAACTTGAATAAAAACTTAAAAGAATGCATTACATTTAAGATTAACTTTCTATTCTGAAGGGGACTTCCACTTCTGAGCAAGATATAGTAACAAGGACTGGATTGACCCTCATGACAAAGCAACCAATAAATAGACAAAAATAATAAAATATTGGCTTTCAAGTAATGAGTATCAGATAATGAAGGGCAATCATACCTAAGAGATGGGAAACAAGGTGAACCCTATATTTGCTTGAGCCTACTGCCTCAAGCAGAGTTTTAGAAAATTGTGCAGGATGGGGAAACTTAGGCTGAGCCCAGTGAACTCATTGAGTTGAGGAGACAAATCTGAGTGTTTGATGGGACCAAGACAGAATGATTTACAGGACAGAGTACCAGAGGGAAGACAGCTGCACAGAGAGTAAAACAAGAGACAGCAATTCTCTACAGTGGAAACGAGATAACAACATTCTGGCAAGAATGATGACAGAACTGTTTGCTTTTGCTTAAAAGCATGTTGCTGGAATTCTGGTATCTGGTACTGAAAGTTATTTCTGCCAAGCTGCAGGGGCAGTGGAACGCTCCTTAAAGTAGTCCTTGTAGAGTGGCTACCATGTCTCCTTGTTACACAAGGAGAACAGGGCCTAGTTCTCTGAACTTCAAGAAAGATACTGAGGTACCTCATATTTTTTAACAAAATAATTTCTGCTTAAAAAAGAGGAGTTTGTAGCTTGCAATATAAATTCTTTTCTGATAAATTATAATTTATCAATAACAAATTATAAAATATGTTATACAGAACAAGTTATAAAATTACAAAAAATTATTATTAATAATTTTATTTAAAAAATAAAATTATAAATACAAAAACCAATTTATTGAGTGGTCTATTATTTTCCCATTGACTTACCATTATATTTCTGCTTATATAAATGGTTCTAAAGGAAGATGCTCTCTTTTGTTCCACCCTCTTTAAAATATACTGCTATATTAATACCACACACACACACACACACACAAACCAAACTCACTGCCATCAAGTTGATTCTGACTCATAGTAATTGCTAGATCTTTCTTCCATGAAGCTGTTGAGTGGGTCTGATACCCTACACTTTGGGTTTCTAAGACAGTAAATCTTTATGTCAGCAGATTGCCCAGTCTTCCTTCTGTGGAGTAGCTGGTGGGGTTGAACCTTCTGGTTGGCAGTCACATACCTTAGGCACTACGCCACCAGAGCTCCTTATTGATACCACACCATAGTAATTGTTTGGAATTTTTGTGTTCATTGCTGTTCAGTTCTAAAATTATTGGGTTAGAAATTCCTCGGAGGTTTGGCAAATGATTGTGACTTTACAATGCAATCTGTTTTTGTTCTTTTTAGATTTTGTTTTATACACATGTTGTTGTTGTTAGTTACTGTGATGGTTAAGATTGTGTGTCAACTTGCTTGAGCCATGATTCTCAGTGGTTTGGCAATTATGATGTAGTCTTCCCCCCATGCTGAGATCTTATGTGATGTAATCACCTCCATGATGAGATCTGCTATAAACAGCCAATCAATTGAAAGGGAATTTCTTCTGGGTTATAGCCTGCTTCCAATATATATGGACATCCTGGCAAAATTCTGTAGCTTTTTGGTTGATCTGCATCCTGCCTCTGGGTCATCATCATCTGATTTCTGGTTCTTTGGAATTGAACCAGCTTCCTGTTACATTGCCACCAATCTTGAGATCTGTCCACCTCTATAGCCCATGAGCCAGCAGCTTGCCATCTGACCTGCAACCTTGGGTTCATCAGCCCTTTCAGCTGAGTCAGGAGAAGCCTCTAGCTGATGTCTAACCCACAGACTTGGGACTTGCCAGCTTCTACAACACTGTGAGCCATTTCCTTGAGATTAATCTCTCACTGTATACATGTATAAGCTTCATTGGTTTTTCTTCTCTAAATCCAGCTTAAGACATTTGGTACTGAGAGTGGTTCTAGAGAAACAAAATCATAAGGATGAGTTTTCTAAATTTGTTCTTTAGTCTGAGTAGTTTATTAATTTTTTTAAAATTAACTTTTTATTGTGATTTGGGTGGAAATTTACAGAGTAAATTGGTTTTCCATTCAACAGTTTACATTTTGTTTCATGACATTGATTACAATGACCACAATGTAACAGCACTCTTCCCACTTCCTCCCTGTGGTTATCATTTCTCTTTATTTTTCTTTCCTATCTATTCTAACTTTCTGAGCTTTACCCTTTGGGAAATCCTGCCCTTTTGATTGCTTATATTTGATTTTTCTAAGAATTTCATACCTCCTTCGTGTTATTGTTCACTTCATAAGCTTGTGTATTGTTTGGCTAAAAGTTGAGCCATGGGAGTGAATTCAATTCCAGACCTGAAGGGTACTCAGGGCCATAGTCTTGGATGGTCCACCAGTCCACCAGTCTCTATAAGACAAATAAGCCTGTTTATTATTATTATCATCTTGAGATTTGTTCCACAATTTTCTCCCATTATATCCAATATCTCCTATTGTTATCCCTTTAATAGTGGTTGGCACTGATAGCCATCTAGTTCTTCTGGTTTCAAAGTCATGGATGATGAGGTTCCTGTGGTCCACCAGTCCCTTGGACTAATTGTTTCCATATGTCTTTGAATTTCTTCATTCTTCCTCACTCCAGATGAGAACAATAGTGGCATCTAAGATGACCACTCACAAGCTTTTAAGACCTCAGTTGCTAGTCACCAAAGTAGGATGTATAACAATGTTTTGTGTACTATGTTATGCCAATTGACCTTGATGTCCTCTGTGACTATGGTCCTAAGCTTAAAGTCCTGGCAACCCACTCCCTCAAGGTGTTTGATTATAGTTAAGAAGTTTTAATAAATTTTCCCCATGTTAGCTCTACTATATACATGGACATTTTCATGGTACATTCATATACTTCTTATGTAGAAAAAATGAGTTTGACTGGTCTTAAAGGCACTGATGACTCTGCCTCCATTAGTAAAGAAGGCAAAGCTAATCTATGGTATGAGGTGGTAATATTAATATGCAAACTATCAAGAATTCATGAGAAGTGAGGCTCTGGGTGATCATGTTTGTTAATTTTCTGCAATTTTACCAGAATGAGAAGTATAGGGAAGGTTGTTGGTTGGTTCTACTTACACTAGACAAAGTGGTGAAAGAAAGAGTTGAATTCAGGGTTTCAGAGACACAGGTCAGGTACTACATAAAATAACTCACTGTTGCCACATGTGCCCTGAAAGAAAGCCTTATTTCTTGTAGGAACACAGTTGATATTGCTGAAAAACAAACGCAGAGCCTTTATTGTAAGAGTGACTGAATTACAATGCCAATTGAATCCCCAACCTTGAATGATATCTGAAGTTAAAGTGAGGGCATTGATTGTAAATAAATGGAATTCTGAAACTTGGGATGTGGACATATGGGCAGTAAATCAGGAAGCTGGGGACACTGAACCCTTGAATTCCATTGAATTACTCCTGCTACCAGAACCAGTCCTGTTACTCCCATCCCATGAAATTAACCACCTGCTTATGAGTCCTTGTCTGAGATACTACCTGTGGTGGCACCCGGGACATTGCCTGAAGCAGATATCTTACAAGATATGGCTGAATGTTCCCAAGAATCACCTTTCTATCACCCATTTTTGCTTCTAGTTGTATAACTAGACTTAAGCCCCTGCAAGCCCCCAAAGATGAAGTACAAAATGTGACCCAGGAAGAGGTACTTTACACTCCAAAAGAACTGCTTGATTTTTCTATATGTACAAAAAGAAACCTGGGGAATATGTATGGGAATGGCTATTAAGGGTGTGAGGTAACGAAACAAAGAACAAAAAGTTAGATCAGTCTGAGTTTATCAGGCCTAAACACAAATTCTTCATTCAGTGATTCAGCACAACATTCAGAGGACACACCTTTTACCACAATGGTGAGAAAAAAAGATTGTGAAGGGAGCCCCAGCATCCTTGAAGACTGCTGTGATTGCTATTTAATGTTAGTCAGATTTGACAGAGGGAATGGCTCTAATTGAGTTAAGACATCTAACTACAATAGGCTGATTAGACTCTGTGGTGGTAGGGGCCAAGTGGCAGCACTTAATCAACAAAGACAAGGTGGGTGTGGTTATAATAATGGACAACAGAATCAAAGCAGTGATCATAATAGTCTGACTTGTATGGACTTATGGTTTTGGATACTTAGGCATGGTATCTCTGGGAGTGAAATAGATGGGTAATCTACTAAATATTTACTTGATTTACACTAGAAGAATTGTAGGTTAAGTGAACAGCAGTCTAACTTGGATCACCAGAATACAGTCACATCTCTCAGTCAATTCCCAGACTTGAGCCAGTTTACAGACCCACAACCCCTTGTGAAGGGGAGGCCAGGTCCCCTTGAGGAAGGACCTCACTAAACTGCTAAAAATTTATACTATTAATATTTTTTCCAGCCTTCCCCCAAAGGGATAGCCTTTAACCAGAGTGACTATTCACTAAGGCAAAGGAAATAATCAGATTTTTGCAGATAACTGGACAATGGCTCTGAATTGACACTAATTCCAGGAGACCCAATATGTCACAGTAGCCCACCAGTCAGAGTAGGGGAATATGGTCAAGTTATTAATGGAGTCTTAGCTCAAGTCTGTCACACAGTGATCTCAGTGGGTCCCTGAACTAATCCTGTACTGATTCCCCCAGTTCTAGCGTTGAGCCCAGGTTATGAAGAAGTTGTTCGGCGTGAGGAATTTGCCAACACACGACAATGCAAGTGCAAGAAGGAGAGTTTATTTGCTAGCTCAAGTTAGGGTCCCTGCTCTCACCAGTTCAGTGGCTTGAGCAAAAGACCTCATGCTCCGTTACTTTTACATCTTTATAGAAAAATATGGGGTGGAGTAGGTAATTGGGTTTTAGGGCAGGGGTTTGGGAAGTTGGAGGGTGGGTTGGAATCCCCCGGCTTCAAAGGTGAGCGAGAGACTTTGTTGGAGCCATGCAGAACTCTCTGATATGTGCGAAATCCGGGGGGAGAGGGTGAGACCAGGCAGAACTCTCTGATATGTATGAAATCCGGGGGGAGGGAGGTGAGACTTGCCAGAGCTTGAGGTATGGGAAATCTCCACATTAGAGGCTTCTGGTTAAAGATCTCTCAGGCCTCACACTAGAATGCATAATTGGAATAAACATAATCAGCAACTGGCAGAATCTCCAAATCAATCCCTGACAAGTGGAGTAAGGGCTATTAGAGTAGGAAAAGCCAAGTTATAGCCAATAGAACTGCTCCCATCTAGAAAAGTAGTAACCAAAAGCAATATGACATTTTAGGAGGGATTGCAGAGATTAGTGCCACCATCAAGGATTTGAAAGCTGGAAGGGTGGTGATTCCAACCACATTCACATTTAACTCATCTATTTGGCCTGTGCAAAATGTGGATAGACCTTGGAGAATGACAATGGATTACTGTAAACTTAACCAAATGGCAACTCCAATTGCAGCTGCTATTCCAGATGTAGTTTCATTGCATGAGGAAATTAATATATCTCTTGGTACTTGGCATGCAGCTATTGATCTGGCCAATGCCTTTTTCTCAATTCTGGTTTCAAAAGATCATCAGAAACAGTTTACCTTTAGCTAAGAAGATGAGAAATACATTTTCACTGTCTTACCTCAGAAGTATATCAATTATTCAACCTTATGCCATACTTCAGTCTGCAGAGAACTGGACCACCCTTCCCTTCCATAAGATGTCACAGTGGTCCATTATACTGATGATATTATGCTGAATGGATCTAGTAAGGAAGAAATATCAATGACTCTAGGCTTATTGATTCACCAACTTATCTGTCATTTTTTTGTATTGTGGTGGCTTACATGTTGCTGTGAGTCTAGAAGCTATGTCACAACATTTAAAAAACCAGTGGGGTCACCCATGTGGACAGGTTTCAGCCCAGCCTCCAAACTAAGACTGGGGAGAAGGATGGAGCCATCCACTTCTAAAAAAACTGACCACTGAAATCTTTATGAATAGCAGTGAAACATTATTGATATATTTCTGGAAATTGTTATGAATAGCAGTGAAACATTGCTTGATATAATGCCTGAAGTTGACCCCTCATGTTTGAAGGCAGTCAAAATATGACTGGAGAAGAGCTGGCTTCTCAAAGTAGGGTGACATTCATAACTTGAAGGGAGTAAAGTTTTCAGGATCTTCATTTGCTGATGGGGAACAACTCAACATGGGAAGAAAGAGATGCAAACTTCATTAATAATCAGAACACAAAATGTATGAAATAGGAATCTAGAAAATTTGGAAGTTGTCAAAAATTAAATAGCACACATAAAGATTGATATTCTAGGCATTCATGAGCTGAAATGGACTGATATTTCTCATTTTGAATCAGACTATCATATGGTCTACTATTCTTGGAATGACAAATTAAAGAGGAATGGTGTTGCATTCATCACCAAAAAGAACATTTCAGGATCTATTCTGAAGTACAATGTCTTCAGTTATAGAATAAAATCCATATGTTTACAAGGGAGATCAATGAATACAACTATTATTCAAATTTTTGCACCAACCTCTAAAGCAAAAGATGAAGAAAATGAAGATTTTTACCAACTTCTTCAATCTGATATTGACCAGAAATGCAATCAAGATGTATTGGTAATTACTGCTTATTGGAATGCAAAAGTTGGAGACAAAGAAAAAGCATCAGTAGTTGGAAAATATGGCCTTGGTGATAGAAATGATGCCAGGGATCACATGATAAAATTTGCAAGACCAACAACTTATTCATTATAAATACAGTTTTTCAACAACATAAGCAGTGACTTTACACATAGACCTTGCCAGATGTATACACACAAATAAAATTGACTACATCTGTGGAAATAGGTGATGGAGAAGCTCAATATCATCAGTCAAAACAAGGTTGACTGTGGAAGAGACCATCAATTGCTCATATATAAGTTCATGTTGAAGCTAAAGAAAATTAAAACAAGTCCACAAGAGCAAAATATGACCTTGCTTATATCTCATTAGAGACCATCTGAAGAATAAACTTGACACATTGAGCATCATTTACCGAAGTCCAGATGAGTGTGGAGTGACATCAAGGACACCATGCATGAAGAAAGCAAAAGGTTATTAAAAAGAGAGAAAACAAAGAAAAGACCAAAGTGGACATCAGAAGAGATTCTGAAACTTGCTCTTAATGGAGAGCAGCTAAAGAAAATGTAAGAAAGACAAAATTTCAAAGAGCAGTTCAAGAAGACAAAGTAAGGTTCTGGCAAGATGGCAGACTAGGCACAAGGACTGCACAGATGCTCTTCAACAAAGAAAAGGGAAACCAATTAACACAGACACAGAAGATAATCTTGG